>NW_011967232.1:1067349-1069435 GCF_000949405.1 Vollenhovia emeryi | reverse complement strand
TTCTTATTTCTTCGAACGCATTTCTTTGCTCAATTAATTTGTTTTCCGTCTCCCTTTCGTTGCCTCCATCTGAAAAAGAAGCAGAAATGTCGGTTTTCTCGCGGTTCAGAAAGACAATAGTGATACAAGCTGAAAGAACGAAAGGAGGCAAGGATACGCTTCAAGAATGAGGGGAATCTAGTCAACGAAACTTTACATATCGTGAATATATAAATTTTGCACATACTATATTCTATCCTTCAAAATGAAATTCTTCTTAATTCGATCACATTAAGTTCACTTCTTCGTTCAACCGGTTAATTTTTTTAAATCTCGCTTCGCATTTTCTCTCGTACAATTCTCCGTTGGTCTGTCAGTGACGAGAATCGTTCGTTATCATTTACAAAAGAGACGCTTGGTGGAAGAACACGAGCGGATGTAAACTTGAAAAGTAACGAGATACTTGCGTGTTCATTACGAGATGTGTCGTAAATCGGAGACGTAAGCTTGCGAGGGAAGAGGAAGAGCAAATTTGTCTCCGGTTTTATATTCTTTCTTATTCGCGATCGATAAAAATTTAAGGAATATTTTACGTCGCCAGACACAATAAGGTCGAACAGTTTCATGCTATCTCATATTCGCGCGCGGAAGACGTTTCGCGTTACGATTTTTACAGATAGAATTTTATATTTTCCGCGATAAAAAATGGTAGAGAGCTCTTGATGAAAAATGGTGGAGAGTTCTGTATCGCATAAATTCACGTTCGAATTAAATGGGAAAATAAATACGAACGAAGGAAGAAATAAGATGAACGTACGTCGGGTATAAAAGATTCATTACGCTCCCGCAGGAGCGTAATGAGACGTCCAAGGGAAAAGAAGTTCGAGGTACACTAAAATATCCTTCAAAATTATAAATATCTTTACCATTTTTGTACGTGGTTACATTTAAAAAAAAATTTATTACACGAGGCTCTCAAAGGGCATACTTAAAGAAAGTAACAAGCTCGTTGCGATGGAGTAAAATTCGCAAAGACAACTTAACACAAAGACGGGGTTAACGAGTGAAAAAAAATTTCCCCTTTTCACTAATACTATAGTTCAACGTTCGTTATCTTTCAATTGTACAATTCTCGTGTAACAAAAAGAGAAAAACTGGCTAAAGAACAAAGTGTGATAGTATTATAACAGAGAGAAATCTATTTTCCGTGCAGCAGACAGTGAAACTTTGATTTTTAATTTTCTCACGGGAAGAGGAACTTGTTGCGCGATTAAAACTTCCCGCGCTTGGAAATATCGGGATAGACGGACTTCCTGATGAAAGATGCCGACTCGCCTCGTCAAAGTCTCATCGCGACGACGGGGGGGAACACTTGGGTGTACAACAGTGCTCTTCTGCACTTGAATCGCATTTTTCTGGAGAGCGTCTCGTCGGCGTAGAAACGCGATCGGAAGCACGTCGCGCCGTTAATGAAAACGAGCGTTGCCGAAGAAGAAGACCGCAAAGTGGACGTCGATAAAGTCGCCGTAGAGAGGATGCTCGATAACTGTGTCCCGACGCCGAACGCGGAGCAAATTAAATTTTCTTCGTTGACTAGTCCAAATTTCCCCCGTCGAGCCCTTCATTCCCGAGCGCATTCCCTTCCGTCCCTCCTTTCTCTTCCCGCTTGTTCGTCTGTCGGCGGCTTCCTTTTCGGCAATCAGACGAGCAGGAGCCAAGCTTGTACCACTGTCGTCGTATTTCTGAACCGCGAGGAAACCAAAATTTCTGCTTCTTGCATTCTTGATCGGCAGCCGCAAATTGGAAAACTATTCTCAAGGAAAATCGTGTCCCGTGCAAGCATGGATTTTATTTACCAAGACGCTTGTCTCGTTACAAATTAACGCTGTTTTCGACACAAAAAATTCTTTCTTTCCTTATATAGACGCGTTCGTATTTCTATTGTTATATATGTAATGCGATATACAATAAGTGAACATAAAATAGATTTTTTATGAAAAAATTAAGAAAGCTATTGAATTCTGATTCTAAAAGTTTTTTTTAGACATTCGGTGATCCGACAATTGTCAAGTGTAAAAGGGCATGGAATTTGAACAGTCTCCGCACA
>NW_011967232.1:1034146-1067161 GCF_000949405.1 Vollenhovia emeryi | reverse complement strand
GCGTGGGTGGGCATCTAGTATTCGTTTCGCACGTGAGAGAATTCACTTGGGTATATTTTCAAATACCTTCTTACCTTCGACAGAATGGAATTGTCAAAAAATGAAGGAAAGCATTGAGGATAATAAATCGGCAAAGTCGAAGAATAAGGATAAAGCAAGTCACGCCTGAAATAACACAGGGAAGAAAGCAGTAATAGGAAGCAGGTATACGAGCTAGGAGGCGCACAATAAGCAGTAAAATTTGCAACATACTTTTCAAATATCTATCACTGTCTGGCTTGCGTACACCTTCGGCCTTTCCACTGTTATTTAAAAATTTTCCAAGCTAACATTTCTAAAGATTCCGAGAAAGTAATATTTTTAATATGTTAAACGTATTGAAGCGGACGGAGATGAAGAATTAAGGAAGTGTTTTATGATGCGATGAGAGAAATCGAGATAACCGGTCCATGAATGATGTCTAATGTAAATCACAATGAAACGTGCGAGAGAGCAGAAGGGGGGTGATAAAAAAGTGACTGGATGTAAAATTTCTAAGATGCCATCGGGCCGAAGATATGAGGGAGCCCGGCGGCTTATCCAGTTTGCATGGAAGTGTTCTTTGTGAATAAAGAAAAAGTGTGGAAAACTCGCGTTACATATCGCGCACATTTTTCACGTGGAGAGCAAAATGCATACGGAATGACACGTTGCGCGAGAAGGTAAATCATGACGCGAGAGAATTAAATTTTATTGCTGCGCAATTTGTGCCGGAGATGCACTCCACATAAACGATTGTTCATTAAATCCGCGTTTCATAATTATAATTATTCGTTTGCACGGGCAAGCTTCACAGCTAGAATATTTACGTTTTATTAACGCTCAATAATTATGTATTAAATGTACGTTTCCTTACACCCTCAGAGAAAGGGTTTCTGTTTCCGAGACAAAAGATATTCCTGACGCATTTCTATTTCTCACGACCTCATTTAGCATAAAAATAAGACAGTATCAAAATAAAATCAATAATTCTTATTCTTCTCTATCGAATTAAAAAAGGTTGCTATATTGAGGCAAGAGTAACTTATATAAATTTATATATTCTTGCGTTTAGAATAAATTTTCTCCCCATCTTACAACGCACCACGACATTCGACAAAAGTCGATACATACTATTATTTTATTCCAGATTTTACAATTTTTCATTTAAGATAAAAATATTCCTTTCTCTATAATAAATATGATTGGCGCTGTATCGAACCTATTTTATGATACACTCAAGTGTAATAGCATTGGATCCAAAAATGTTTTCTGTAGGTGTACTCTCGATTATTGAGGGGATTGCTTTTGGCATCTTTTTGCTCCTAGAACTGTCAATTCATGAAAACATTTGCATAATATACAAATTATGTGGCTTTTGTGTGCAGACCGACAGTGTCCCACTATTCAGATTAAGTGAAAGAACAGCTTGGTATCATTGAAATTAAGTTTAGGAGCTTAACAAGAAGTCTATTCACTGTTCACATTCGAGTGAATAGATTTTTTGTTAGGCTTCTAAACTTAATTTCATTGATACCATGCTGTTCTCTGATTTAGTGGAACACTGTCGGTTCGTACACAAAAGCCACATAATTTGTTAGACAAAGGTTTTCACCGTCACCTGCGAAATGCCAAAAATAAAATTCATAAATCTAATCGATAACATTTTGCCTCCATTAATAATTTCTGAAAACTAATTTTTCTTCGTACCGCTTTCAAGTACTATCTCGATACCATCTCTTTAATATAACATGACGCAGGTACACAACACACACACACACACACACGCACATACACACGCGCGCGCAAGCATTCCTCGCCGCAACGTTGAGAATTTGACTACGCTGATACTTGATTAATTTTAACCACTGCATTAGTCCTTTGGCCATGTCATTGCGTGTACACTTATCCCTGCGCAAACGGGCTACAAACTACGGTGTAAGACGATCTCAAGGTACATATGTGCGCATGTGTGCGTGTATATAAACGTGTAGAGTGAATACAACGGGCATGCGGTGGCCTCTAGCGCAGCATTCATCTACGTACATATACACAACTTATCTCGAGGAGTTTGCCGGCGTTCTTGCTTGCATTTGCCTAACCGCGTTAACGGATCCCGATCCAAATATCAGCCTCGAGGAACTCTCTATGTGGCTCGCGCTTCCTGCGCACCGGGTCGCTGCCAAGACCGGCAACGAGCCTTTGTCCCTACGAGTTCCCGCAAGACAAATCCCGCGTTTAGCGATTTACCGCGTAAATGAGAAGCAAACGTTCCAAAACTTTGTAATCTTCCAACGTTTTCGTAACGTGAGCGAAAGTGATTATATTTAAAACTTGTCGGTAACTTTACGGCGTAGTAATTAATATACTACGCATATAGAGAATTTTTGCCTTTAATTTATGTACACTGATAAAAGATTTGCTACAGCAGCTAATCATGATTTTTATAAAAATATCGTGCTGCCATAACTAAATTTCCAAATCACAGCAAACGGTTTGCTGTCACACCTAATACAATAGGCACGGTAGCAAAATATTAGCTATCACAACTGAATATTACCTGTCTATATTTTACAACTGAAATTTAGTTACCACAGGCAGTTTTTAGCTACATGTTTTTTTCGTGTATAAACTTGGATTATCCCTCGCATTAGACTTTACGGTTTCTATTTTAATTATTTTCACTTCGATTTCGATTCCGCTTTTAAAAATAATAATTTTAATGAAAATCACGTTAATGTACGTTCTAATAGGAGTTGGATTATTTGAAACATATTTTATAACTTTCTACTGTTTTACTCGTACGTGCCTTTGATCTTTCTATGCCGAGTTTTGTATAAAAATTTGACACAGAATGAATTCTTAAATCGCGTCTTTGCAGTCCAATTACTTCATTTATACAATTGTCCTCATGTAACTTGAATCTATATCTTTGATTGCAGATGAGCGGAAAACGGACCAGAAGTTTTAAGTGCGCCGTGCACCATCGGGACCGTGAGATCTGTTCCGAGAACGATTTTCACCTGCTCGTGCACGAGCCGCCTCTGTTTCACAGGTACGATTAGTCACGCTTAAGCTAAGGTTTTCACGGTCCATCGAAATGTGACAGTAGCGCTTCGGAACACGTATTTCTCGGTCCATAAGATTTTGGCGAAACATTCTTCCAAGGGTGAATCCCAACTAATTCAAAATCCTAGACCGTCGATAAATTCCGAATAATCGGGTATTGACTCGCATTAATACCGGTTATTGTTACCGAAGTCACTTGAGAAAAAGCATTCCGTTTCTAAAGCACCTCTTCGAGAGCATCACGTTCGAGTTGAGATAATGCGATAGGTCTTTCGAAAAGGGGAGTAAACCGATTCTCTCATCTTACGACACGTCGGAAGGCGAGGAAGACGGGCGAGGACGCAAGGAATGCGGATAAAACGAAAACACGAGACGGAGGAAGTCCTGTATTTTATTATTCCGGTAGAATATCCGACGTGCACGACGACGACGACGACGACGGCGGCAGCGACGACGACGCAGACAGCAACGCGGACGAGGACGGCCGTTCTTACAGTATTTCTGCCGTGCATTTTATGCTGCGCATCGTTACCCATGCGAGAGAACCCCGAGGAGGTACCGACATACCTCGTACACTGTACGACCTGCGAAACATCAACATCTTTCTGCTTCCTACGACCCGCTCCTACGATCGCACTTCCTTCTTCGTGCCTTTCTCACTTTGCATCTTTTACGCTCCGCGAAATTATAAATGCAACGATGTCGTTATTTACCGATACGCTTCCACGCTTTTAAACAGCTCTTTATAAGAGCGAGTTTTTTTCCTCGCCCCCCCCCCCCCCGACGCAGGGGTGACGAGCGCGGCCGTGAAAAATTGTGACTTAAATTTCCATAGGAAGAAAGTACAAACCCGATGGATCGTTATCGCGACGGCCGCGCTATTGGACACCCCGATTGCCAGGTGTAATCGATGTAGTAAATATCGTTCGTCGTTAATCATACATTTAACGGGTCCAACGAGTTCGTCGTTCGATATAACTTACAGAATAATCGCCGGTACGCGACAAGCTTAATAACGCAATTTATTGACGGCCCCGACGCGACGCGACGCAGTTCCGCGTGTAATTTGCAAACGTACGTGACGAAGTATTTGGCGTGCAATTTAAATAGAGGCATTCCCGCTATCTAACGCGTCGTTTATAACGACATTGCGATCGCGTCGATGTCGCCCCGCGATCTCGAGGGCGTGTTCGCTTCGCTGGCGCGCGTCCGAGGATATTAATTCCTTTTTTTCTTCCTCGCGGGCCAACTCGATAAGATGAATAGGTTTTGGATATGTATCGGGCATCTTTCTCTCGAGGAGGCGCCGCCCGTGCCGGGTCTCTCGAGCGTGGTCGATTCGACTTGTTCCTGGGTGCTATTCATAAATAATTCATCGTATCGCCCGCACGAAAGAAGAGACGGGGGAGATGGTGCTCGAAAGAAGCGAGAGAGAGAGAGAGAGAAAGAGCGAGAAAACGCGACGAAGGAGACAGCGACAAAAGGTAGGCCGTGCAAGGTAGACTTCGAGGCAGATGGGGGTGGCTCTATATGAAAGCTAATAGAACCGAGTTTCTCAAGCCCTCAGCTGTCAAGGGATTAGTGCACTACAATAATAATTCTGGTTTTATAAATATTTGTCCAACTTTGCGCCGCGAGAGGCAAGATACACGTACATAAGTCCTGACATGTGTTGCTCTGCGCTTTTCTTTCTTACTTTTTTTTTCGAAAATGATTAACTCGATCAAAGTCACCCGTCCCCTGAGTAAATTGAGAGGGAAACGGGGAGAAGTTTAAAGAGTTGTAGAAAGACAAATGAAAAGTAAAGATCTACGGAAGACGGCAGAAAGAGAAAGAGAGAGAGAGAGGGATACGATGAGCGCTGCGAAATCTGGGTGTCGCGCGCCGCGTCGCGCCGCGCCGTGGAGAGAAATTCCTGTGCACACAAGATAAGAAGAAGCGGCAACCTGCAGCCGGGGCTCCTTGCAAATAAAATATCGCCTCGTGTCAAGCGGTCGCGCCTGGCCGGAGGGTGGCGGTGTGTCGGACAGGGGGGGCGGGTGGGTTGTTCGAGGGTGGGCGAGGATCCGACGTGTTACGACGGAAATATGACGAGACGATATTCCAAGCAGGTAGCGGGCGCATGCTTGGAATTCGGTGTGAGCACGACCCTTAAGTCCCGTGTCCTCCCCCTCCCCCCCTTCTCGGTACCACCCCCCTCCGACATCTCTCCGTCTCGCTCTCCTTTTGTCGTTCCCGACCGCTTCCGCGATACCGCGGCGTCTCTCCGTCTCTCGCTCCTACATCTCTCTTTCTCTCCGCACTCCGTTACATTAACGCGACGAGGAGTATGTAAATTTTACCGCTGACTCGCGAAAAGATGGCACTTGCTCGCTCGTACCCTCGGGAGGTCGCGCAGCCGACGCACCTGAAAAATCCGAGCGCGTACGCGGCGGCGGTTTATGGCGGCTGGTACATCTTGGTGGAGAGCCGCATTGGTCGCGAGGTAATGGTAGCGGTCGCGCAAGAGGGATATTCAAGTCTTTGAGGTCCCCCGACGTGAATCGCGACAGCAGTTCGGGCTGATGTTAATATTTGACCTCTCAACCGCGAGGCGTAGGACCACGTGTGTTAACGAACGCGTCTGGCGATTTTCGAGAAAGCGAGGGAGAGAAACCTCCGCGCGACGCGGGAAACAGCGCGGTTGGGTGAGTCTCTCGGCCGGCGATTCACCGATTTCCGCTCCGGCGATATTTCCGTTCGCCATTGTCGCAAAAAGAAGGGCTGGAGCGCGGATGTCGCTTCCGCGCCTCTCTACGTCGGGGTATTCCCTTTCGCTTAACAAACTCGGAGCGGACATTTTGCAAGGCGGACCGGGGACGGTAACGTGCAAAAAGAGCCCGGTTACACACACGCGGAAATTCGCCGCGCCGCGCGTCTCTCACTCGATCTCGGCCCTTTGTCGGCCCTCGCGCGCGCGCTTCCATTTTTCGCTTTCGCGAGAGCGTCATCCAGCCGTTATGCGCTCGTTCGCGCTTCTCGTCGACGCGACAATGAGCCTCTGCTCTCGCGGAAAACCACTTCGCCTCCCCTCCCGTCTCGCAGCCGCGCATATATACGTAGCCATTATAACGAGCCATCAGCGGAGCACAATTATTTCGCGCTTTTAACGCGCTCTCCGCGGCGTCCCCGTCAAAGTCGCGGAACCGTAACTTGGACGCGTAACTCTGCCCGTGTTTCGCGAGAGCCTTATCAAACGCCTGTCGAATAGTTGAAAACACCAACTAGAAATTTCTCGCAATTTGTAAACCACTGTTGTCGGTTAAATTAAGAAAAATCGAATGCAAATGTGATCAACGTAATGAGATTCAGGAAGTCATTTGCAGAATTTCCCCGGCCAAGAACGTACTCGTACTGAGGGAAATTCAATCTCTTGCGAATACTAAAAATATTCCAAGAGTGAGACAAGTTATTTGCATCGTAATCTATTATACATTTAAGTGTAATTAAACCAACGGTAATAGAACAATTGGATATCACATTTTTAGAACCAGACGAGTTTGAGAGAAAAGAACTTAACGTGAAATCCGATTGGTATCTTTTTTTTATCTTTATAGAACAAAAAGTCTAATTGTAGGATTTCAAGTTTAAATGTCGAAATGTAGACATCCGCATCGTTGACCGTATATGTACACTGAGAAAACGTTCCATCGGATAAACCAATTAGTGTGTTCGATGGTTTCTCCGATTAACTTTCCCGATTAAATTATGTACATATCCAACGAAATTTATCCGATAAAATTTGATTGCAAAACCAATTACATTTTTTATCGGATGTGCTCGTTTGTTATTATGTACATTGTAAAAAAAGTATGTACAATTACATACATAATAAGCGATTACACTATTAATAACGGAAATATATAAATATATGTACTTTTACAAAAAAAAATCTTTTTACTGTTTGCTGTGTAAATACTTGTTTGTACTTGATGAAAAATTACAGCAGATTGTAAAATTTACACAATTAACATCAAGCAGTTTACTTTTTATGTAAGGTAATAATTTTACCTACAAGGTGTAAATTTGCAGACGTATATAAATACACTGAGAAAAATTTTCATCGGATAAACCAATTAAATAGTATGTCCGATGGTTAATTTTTCCGATTACGTTTTCCGATTAAATTATGGATATATCCGATGAAATTTATCCGATGAAATGCAATTACCGATGAAATTTGAAAAACCGATCAAATTTTTCATCGGATATACAATTTAATCGGACATATCCGTTTGTTATCATCTAATTGGATTATCCGATTATATTTAATCGGACATTTTTCTCAGTGTATACACCTTTAATAGATGGTCCCAATATTACCCATTATAATAATTGTAATTTTGCATGTAATTTTTTTACAGTGTAATTGAATTATCCGTTTATGTTTAATCGGATATTTTTCTCAGTGTGCACGCGTGGACAACTATTTCATTCTTTCTGACTATCGAGCCTACCGATTATTCATTTAACGACTCAATTATCCCAAAACGGAGCCTGTCCGTGAAGAAATTCGGTAAGCCGATTTCCGCACTAATTTCACGCATTTAGGCTGGTTCTTTCGTCTCGGGGACACCTTAGGGCGGGTATGTTTTTAGTGACGGTGCGAATAATACCTTTTGAGGGAAATATTTGTCGTTTTTGAAATATGCCGAAACGCCATTCAACTAAGGCCGCCCGCGTCTCAGAGGAGCTCCAATTTTTTCCTGCTTACCCACCTACCTACCGCACTACTGAAAGATACTCGGCGACGGACGCACGTAGTCGCTGTCGCCGTCGACCAAGTCGACTTTGTCGCTGCTCGACCGCATTGTAAAAGCCCGTCGTTCATTGTTGGCCATCAAAGGGCCGGGTCCCGCGTCGAAAATCGCCCGGAACGGAAAAGAGAAGCCGACAAATTGGAGGCTGGGCTAACGACGTGCTGCCGTTGGCCTCCTGTGCGAGAGTTACGTGGCCATTTTTTTCGATTCCGTCATCCTAGTTGGTCCAGCGGCATGTAATGAAGTGATGCCGGTGCACAAAGGAGTCGGAAATCTGGAGCGGCATATTACCAAGCTTATGTCACAAACGCAAATAAGATGAAAGATACAGAAAGGGATCGGTGGCTTCCATTAGCACGAGATTTACAAGACGTCTTTGTAACCTTGACACCGCAAGCTTTTCGATTATTTAAACGTCACTGGACTGTTCGACGCGGAGTATTCCGAAAATTTTAGTTTTATAGACGTCTGTTTGCTCTCGTGAATGTAAATCGCAATGATTTCTTCGCGGCTCGAAAATAATATTAAGCGTTTAGCGTTAAATTTACGTAGTTTCATTCTGCGGCATGGGTGTTTCCGCATCGCGCAAAGAATGCCGTTTACAATCATGATTGGCGGTTCCGGGGCGCTTTGTACGTCGCCTCTCAATTCCCCCCCGTTTAATCACCGTGTAGCTTTTACACGTGATCACTCGTCCGTCGGGCAATCCCGTCAAATCCAATTTCGCCGCCGGCGATAGGCCCGTGCGATAAGATCTGGCGAGACGCGGAGCAGACACACATTGTGGAGCGCCGAAGTTAATAGGCGATATAAAGAGGGGTCGTGTGCGGTAAAGGACGATCTACTGGGTCGTGAAAGACGTATTTGGGAGGGGGACAGCCGGAGGTCGCGAGGCATCCGGACCTCTGGAAATCCGCACCTGGTCAGCTCCGGCGTGCGTGCGTGTTCCTGAGAAAAAAAATGGGGCGTGCAAGGAGAAAAGGAGAGAAAGAGAGAGAGAAAGTGGAAGAGAGGCCCGTGCCCTGGCAGGTACACACAGAGATCTACCGATGCGATGTCGTTGTCCAGATGCGTCGCTGAGTCCTGACGAAACCTGCAAGAGCTCGCATATGACATTTCACAAGCTTTGATTACGGACGCCGGGCTCGTCCTGTAATTTATTTCGTTCCGTGCCGCCGGTGAGTACGACGGATTCCGAATTATTCTTTCAGGGGCTTGTACTCGGCTCGGATGAGCGATCGCGAATTGGCTCTGTAGGATGGACACTGGTATTCCGAGCTAAGCAGAGATCTTTATTGTACTCGAGTTCCGGAAAATTACGGGCGGCCGCGTAATTCGTTCGCTTATTGTATTCATATAATTCTTTGATGTCGGTATTATTGCGTAATTCTCTCTCGGAGTTTTCATGAAATTCCGTTTTTATACCCTCTTATACCTCATTGTACTTCTCGGAATGGAATTCTGTAAAATTTCTGCGCGGTTTGTCTTTATTGTTAAAAAAGAAATTAAGGCTCGAGAGAACTTGACATTTTCTGCGGGAAAAAAAAAATCCGATCGGAGAGGAATTGCAAGAGCGCAGGAGGTTCTTTTAAACAATCTTCTATCGTGCAATTATAATTGTGTACGACTAGATGTATTAACTTGCAAAGAGTCCATTTATTTTAGATAACGAATAACAGGAACTTTTCGTAGCGGTTTCCAAGCATCGTGGTTCTTTGATGTGAACTGTGATCATGCCACCATCATTTCTCAATAGGGAGACGTATAATCGCGGGGAAAAACTCTCACGTGGTATGCGAACACGGCTCTGTTATCGATATCCTTTTCCCATTTACATTTCAATCGGTGTTCACAAAGCGACGCGGCCGATCATGCGTCGCAGAGGCGCATAGAAATCGCGGAATTAATATCTCCGGAGATATTTTCGCATATAGTAGTCGCGAATATAAATTGCATGCATGAAAATGCACCTCAAGCTATACATCAAAACGACCATGAGGCAGTTGGCCTCGCGCGAATATTGCTGCTGTCTGCTATTTTTTTTTTCGTGTCGCGAAAATCTCGAGAACGTCAAAAATTTATCGGAGGATCCAAAAATTGCTATGCCAATCGTTCGCGACTACGTGTAATCGTCGCGTTCCGTAAAACGGATTATTTGCAACGACAAATAGTTTTCGAGCGAAACGGAAATCGCGCTTCGTAAACTCGTTCAAGTGGAAGCTCCGTCTAATTCTTGCAACCGATCGCGATGGATGTTGCACGCAACAATTTCGCACATTTGTAGATTGATCTCGTTATGCTTGATAGATCGACAGAATGTCAATTAAAAACGTCACGTTTGCGGATATAAAGTTGTATCCAGTCCTTCTCTAATCTCTCGTAAAATCTCCGTGCTCCGACAATACTGTGAATTTTTAACAGTATGAACATCCATTTAAACCACGCGAGGACGTATCTTGCACGATTGATGGAACAATAAAAAGTTTTACGGGACGGGGCTCGTAAAACAGCGATCGTAACGACGAAACGCCACCGCCGTAGCCGTGCAAGTAACATTTGAATCGAAAACAGGTAAAATTTCGACGTGAAGAGCACTTTTAACGCGGATGACACGTGCATCTGTCAATCAGCGCGGCATCAATCATTTTCACGTGCTGAGAGGACGGCAGAGTTTTATATATATATATGTATATCCAATCGCAATAAATATCGATAAATATCGATATGACATATATAAAAATTCATACAAGATAACGCTTCGCTGAATCCCCGAGTGGTGCAAAATGTTTTGCGAATCACAAGCGCTACTCGACGAGAGTGCGAATAAAGTACGAATAAATGAGTGAAAGTGTGTATTTCCAGGAAAAAAAACATGCCGACAGAGGAGCAATCTATGGCGCTTTTGAATCTATGAATCTTTTTGAATCTATGACGGTTTCGACGGAAATAAAAATTGGCGGAACACGTCCGCGTTACAGGTCGTCAAAGACCGCAGCGTGAAAACACGAAAGACACGATTGTCCGCGAGGATTCGAGTCACTTGCACTACGCCAAAGCTGCGTCTACAATGCGTTTTTCGAAACCGCAAGCATTCTATTTCGTAGCAGCGAATCAATACGCCTAAAAACTTGATCGGCGACGCGCGATTGTGCAATGTATAATTGCACAAACTTGTCGTACGCATTTATTGGCGGTAAAATAGAATGTTTCCGGACGCACATGGTAGATGAGGCTTAAGCCTCGTCTACATAGAAGTCGTAAAGTCGTAGTCGTAAGAATAGTCGACTATGATTGGTCAATTCTTATGTGTCTGACGAAACTTATCAATCGCAGTCGATTATTCTTACGACTACGACTCTGCGCATTGTAGACCACGCATTAACGGAGAGGAGGAATGAACCGAACACATCTATTGTACAAAGCGACACTGGCACTCTCGACTCTTCAAGCACACGCCGGATTACGAAATATCTCGGAATGGAAATCACCCGCTCTCTCGGCGCGTACAAGCAGACAATCCGACTCCCTTCTCAGTTATCGGTTCGCGTGACACGCGCGAGTGTCAAAGGAGAATCGAGGAGTTGTCGGGAGAAGGAACGCTCCTCGATCGCGCTAAGAACACTCCGCGAGTCCCTGGCTCGTGCGTTCGACTCTTCTCCGCGGCACTGAAGGGACACGCGAGAGGCCCTCGGGATGGAAACGCCGTACGCAGCGGCACAGACGACGCAGGACGAGGCGCACGGCGCGACGGCTCGCGACCAAGTGGCGAGCGTGACTCGCGGAGGGTCGCTCCGGCGGGCGCGGCGCGTCATTGGCCCGCGCCGCCCCCACCACGCGCGCTTGCCCCTGGATCGGGCCAACCGGCGCGCCGGCAGCCCCGTCGCACGGCGGAGACCGCGTGTGCACCCACGCAGGGCGGCTCGTGGCTCGAGGCTCGCGGCAGTCACTCAGTCAATCAGTCACTCAGTAGGCCCGCGGCGCGCCACGAGGTGGGATCTACGGAGCGTTGTGCGACCCGCGACATACGGTACCGTGCGGGAGAGGTACGTTATTTACACGCGCGCGCCCGGTCATTATCGTACACGGACGAGAGTGGCTCGCGTCGGTCGCGGCCCGTGCGCTCCCACACGCACACACACACACGGAGCGCGTCCCGCGAGTCCGCGTTGATGCTCGCCATCGGCACGGGTGGATCCGCGAGTCCGTGCGGCCGAGCACCGTCGTCTCGCGCACCGTCGCGTCGCGTGGGACGTCGCGTCAAGATCGCGTCGTCCTCGCCGTCGCCGCCGCCGCCGCCGCCGCCATCGTCGGCGCCGTTGATCCGGATGTCGCGGCCGAGCTGAGAGCTCGCGTACTCTCCGTCGCGCGGTGTGTGTGCTATCGACGTGGTGATACCGGCGGCCGCGCGCGGAACGATGTGCGTGACAGCCATGCCGTTGAGTGCGACGAAGATACTGAAGGATAGCGCGAGCCGGCAGCCGGCGAGGACTACTATCGCGACTAGTGCACAGGTGCAGGGATTAAGCGGCGGCGGCAATAACCGCAACAGCAACAACCACCATCACCGCAGTGCCGGCGAGCCGACCAGACCGCAGCACACGTCGATCATGTAAATATAACGAAAAGTTTATAATCCCTCCGTTTTTCTCCGCCGGCCGTTTCTCTCTTGGCGATCGTTGCGATCCCCCTCCCCTTTCGTTGGCGTAGACGCGCGGCGAGGACGACGAACTCTCTCTCCGTCTCGCGCGCGCGAGAGATCGATCGTCTCGCGTTTTATAATCCTTTGAGTGTCAAGGCCGCGGCGACGACGTCGCGAGCGTCGCTCTAACCTAAACCTAAACGTAAACCCCTAAACCGCCGGCGAGACCGCGACGCGACCGGGGCTTCTCGATCGGGCGCGCAACTCGGAATTGCGACGCGTAAGACGCGAGCCTCCAGGGGAACGAACGGTCGTCCGAGTCGAGATTGTTTACTAAGGGCGTCGCGTGTTTTTCCTCGCCGCGCAATTCGGCCGGTGCAATTCCGCGCGCGGTGCTCCGGGACGAATTCGTAACGTTACGGCCGCGGGAAAAGATCGGCCGTGCTCGGCGTACAGATACGTCGGGGCCGATAAGCAAACAAACACCGGCCGCCGATCGAAACGTCAACAAGAATCGCGAGCGACGTTCGTGCGCTCCGTTCCAGTCGATCGAGAATTACGCGCGAATTATGCATCAGTCTTCGATTCGCGCGACGGCGCGTCTACGAACGATACGATAAAGTTTTTCCCCCTTTCTCGCGAGAGGAATCGCGCGAGCGCGAGCGCCGTCCGTCCCGCGTATCCTTGGCGCTCCCGAGAGATAAAACGTTCGGCCTTGGTGATTGCCGCGTGTTAACATTTATGTCGTCCTCCGTCCACGCCCTCGCAAGTTCGCCGCTGAATTTCCCTCCGCGACGTATCGATTAACGATATATATTGCGAAACGCGCGCACTCGTACGCCTGTATGTCCCCTTCAATAATTCACGCCGCACGTAAGCTTATTACTCGGCCGATTCACTGTGAATTCGTAAATCTCTTGGACGGAATCGCGTTCCGGTCGCGTGCCACCTCGATACTCTCGCCGCCCTCCGCTCGCAAATTTCGCCCCGCGGTTTCCACATGTCCTCGCACTGATAACAAAATTTTCGCTATCACGGCCAGAATTTTCTTTGAAAATTTACCCCGAGAGCTGCGCGATCGTCGGACAACGCGCCATTTCCAAGAATTTTATGACTTTTTTTCACATTTTACTATGTAATTATACTCTGGGAAAAAAAAGACAGTTATAACCCATTTTGGGGCCCACCATTAGTAATCGAATTATTTGGATTGTTCGTAACTCTACTCTGGGAAAAATTTTGACCGTTCTTTGATGTAGTTAAGCAACTTAATATTTCGGTTATTGCCACTTAAGTGAAAATTATCTTTGCGTTACTGAATATCGACAGAACTAATTGAGAGAATTGAGTAGTATTACTTTAATATCTTGGATATAGACAGAACAGCTAATTGTGATTTTTAATTACGCGGGATAAAATTCGTAGAAGATTAGAGTTACGAACTATCTAAATAATTCGATTACTAATTGTGGCCCCAAAATGGGTTGTAACTGACTTTCTTTTCCCAGAGTACTTACAATTAGTATACATCTTACTAGTGAAATGTGTGGCAAAATTTCAAAAAACTCATACAGTTCTTCAAAATGCCATGTTGAAGAATTTTAGGAGTTTTTTCACATTTTACCGTACATTCCACTAGCAATACTTACATTTTACTAGTAAAATGTATCGCAAAATTTCAAAAAACTCATACAGTTCTTCAGAATGCTATATTGAAGAATTTTAGGAGTTTCTTGCAATTTTACCGCACATTTCACTAGCATTGGTAAAATGTATCGCAACATTTAAAAAACTCAAAGTTCTTCAAAATGCCACGTTGTCCCACGATCACACGATTTTCAGGGTAAACTTTACGAGAAAATTCCGTGTACTGTAGTTAATCATGGCTTGCTATAAACATTGTGCTGCCATAACTGTAAATTTTTGAGGCACAGCAAACGGTTTGCTGTTGCGCCTAATACAATAGGCACAGTAGCAAAATATTTAGCCATCACAACCGAATATTAGCTGTATTTTACAACTGAAATTTAGTTGCCACGTGCAGTTTTTAGCTACGGCAGCTACATTTTCTTTTGTGGGAACGTTTGTCTCTCGATGGCGCGCGAGAAAAACGATCGCTCGGCATTTGGATCTCCGGGATATCATCCGCAGCGGAAACTGCCGGGAAACGTGTCCGCGTTTCGGACAATTTTTTCCCCGCTTATCCGTCGAATCTATCATCATCTGCTTCGAGGAGGAATATACCGTCGTTGGCGAGTCGCAAGCCTCGTCGGAGAGCGAATTAAAACGCGTCGATGAGGAAATTGCGGCGAGGACTTTGCATGTGAAGCCTCGACGGTTTTTTCCCCGACGAGGGGAATGCGCGAGGCAAACTGGAGTCGATTTGCGCCTCGAAACTCCGGTATCGGATGCATTAAATCTTGATAATCATCAGCGTTGCGAAGCACTCGGTTATTTAATTTTGACGTCGCCGGCAGTAATTGCAATGGGTTAGTCATAAACGTAGTCAACATCCGCGCGCGTTAATGTTTATTTCATTACCGGCACCAAATTGGCCACGTTTGTTTAATAATAATATGTAAAAGCTCCGGTCCCTCGGTAAACAATTCTCGAACAGTGTCGGCGCCGACTGCCCGATCCCGGCCGCGAAGCGTGAAACACGCGATCGTATCCCGCTCCTCCCCCGACGTTTTAAATTCACGCGCGATGAATGCCGGGGTGTTGTCGAAAATCGAAAAAAATTACTCGAAAAATCCGCGGGCGCGCATTGTACCTCGCGCCCGCGGCGCTCGCGCGACGGAACGTGTCGCTTTCGCGTATAAACGGAAACTGCAAACACGAGAATCAAATTTCTTGGATCGCCTATCTGTGTCCAATATCGAAATGAGAGAGCGCGATAAACGAAAAACCCGCCGCCGACGACAACGTTCCGTAATATGCGCGCGAGCACGTGTGTACGGACGATATTTCACGCGCACGTGCAACGCGCGGGGCTCGAACCTGTGATAAAACAAGTTAAAGTAATACGTCGATTCACGTTAACACGTTAAGCGCCAAGCCAATTCTGCTTGCCTAATCGTTTACGTCCAGAAAAGAGATTTATTTCAGTCAAATAAGTGAGATACGTTGAACTCATGTTTCTTTGGACCCGCTAGACATTTGCTAGAACCAGATATGAATTCTCTTAGATATTTCCGAGGGGGAAACCGCTGGCCAAAATCTTGTACACCAATACCCACTAATGACCAGCGGGCATTACTTTATCTTATTATCTTATTTATCTTGTTTTATCCTTTTTTAACTTTATAATGCCCTAGCAAGGCCTGATACCCAAACTAATGGCCAAAAAATGCCTAGTAATGCCCAGTAGTGCCGCAAATCTGTACTCCAATACCCTCAGCGGTTTCCCCCTCGGACATTTCAGTCCCGTGTCCATTTTTACCAATGCGGATGAAATTTTGATCTCTGTTTCATTATTTTTTTATCCTTTTCTAGTTCCGAAAAGTAGAAAAAGATAAAAAGCAAGTTAAACCGAGATTAATCTACGTTGGTACACGGAGAGAATTTTTTAAATGTATTCTGAAAATCATGTGATCGTGGGATAACATGGCATTTTGAAGAATTTTTGAGAGTGTTTTGAAATCTTATCATACGTTTTACTAGTAATTATACACGAAAAAAAGAACGATGTTGTATCAACAAGTGCAATTGAAAAAGAAATTGTTGAAACAACATCAGTAGTAATAAACGAAAAACATCAGATTATTGTCTTAATCTAGATATTTAGTTCAATGCTTAAAATTCAAATCCATAGCAAATACAATTGAGTAAATTATGTTTGTGGCAGCCCGTGACATTAACGTTTAATTCAAGCAACTTCATTTTATTTAATTCAACAGCATTTTTTTCCGTGTACTTACTATACTTTTTACTAGTAAAATGTACAGTGAAAATAGTTAAAATTTCTAGTAAAATGTGTAGTAAAATTTCAAAAAACTCATAAAGATCTTTAAAATGCTATGTTGTTCCACATGATTTTTAGGGTAAATTTTAAGAGAAAATTCTCTCCGTGTAGAAATATAAACATCAATCAAACAAGATTTTGGTTAAAGTAAAGAGATCATTTTTTTGAACTTAAATAAACGCCTAGTAAGGTGAAAATTCCAAGAAAATTTGTTCGATTTCGACGAAACTTTTTCCTGGGTGTGCGCCGCGTAAGAAAAAACAATTTCAATCATAATGACAAATAAGTTGAAATAATAATGATCAATGATCAATTATTTTTTACTGTCGGCCTTCGATGATCGACGCGACCTGAACCTGCAAAGTTCACCGTCGGACACCGGTGACCGATACGGCGCTTAACGTGTTAATCCCGGCGATCGTCGCTTATTCGTGTGCGACGAGGGTTCTCGTGCGATCCGGAGTAGACGACCTCGAGGTCACCGTTGCGTTTTTTAGACGTCGCGTCTATGTCGACCGACTCGTGGCGGACGCGATCGAAAGACGACACTCGCGATTCTGTATCTCGTCGATATAACTTGGGGATTTTATTCGACGGTCTGCGAAGTTAAACACCGAGGTGTAAAAATAGTCGCTGGAGCACATTCTGAGTGTGTTCTTTATCAATGCGCGCCGCTTCTCCCGGACGAATCGACATGTGTAATTTGATTTAAACTCGGATTACGTTTCTGCAACGGTGGAATCATAAACGCGAATGCAGCGGGTCGACAGACGGCGACGTTCTAATTGACAATAATTTAATCAGCCGGCGGTAAGGGATGATCGATCGCGATGCATATGATCGCGTTGCCGAAATTAGTTTAAAAAAAAAACAGGGGAAATACACACGCGGGAGTCGTCGATCATGCGGGGTATGCGTTTTCGTGCGACCGCGAAGCGAGCGGAAAATTGACAAATCGCCGTATTTAACGGCAACGTTTCGCAGCCGGGCGACCGCGATAGAGTCGCTGACAGTCATTTGTCACTAATGATCAATTACGCTTTACACACCTCGATTTGTCGGTATTACACCGCGCCGGATCCCGGTTTTACGCGGCGGCGCCGGTAGGGACGATACGTTATTGCCACGGGGCGGCGCGAAACACGTCAGAAATTATTGCGGCGACCCACATCCGGCTGACAAACTGTCGATGTTTTGGTCAGCTTGCAATTGAGCGCGTACGTTACAGTTTATCGTCAACAATTAATTGCCCACTCGTGCCGATAATGTAACTCATCGGGGTCCGCGCGAACGCGGCATCCCTTTCGCGAACGAACGCGCGGACGACACTTCCGGTCCGAGAGATCGAAACTGGTCTTTTCACTTCTACGGAGTCAAGGATTATTATTTTTGGGCATTAGATAAATTAGGCAAAGATATAATAAGATAAAGTAAGGCCCACTGGGTATTGGTGTACAAGATTTTGGTCAGAGTTTCCTCCTCGCCATTTTTAATTGCACGCGGAGCGAATGATCTGCAACGAGGAGAAAATTATCTTTATAATGCCCCAGCAAGACCCAATGCCCGAAAAATGCCTAGTAATGCCCAGTAATGCCGCAAATCTGTACACCACAATGCCCTCAGCGGTTTCCCCCTCGCGTATATCGTACACTGAGAAAAATGTCCGATTAAATATAATCGACTAATCCAATCACATAATAACAAACGGACGTATCCAATTAAATTGTATATTCGATGGAAAATACGATCGATTTGTCTAATCAAATTTCTTCGGATGTAGCCATAATTTAATCGGAAACCGTAATCGGAAAAATTAGCCATCGTAAACACTAATCGTTTTCTCCGATGAAAATTTTTCTCAGTGTATAACGTTAATCCCTCCCCATCCACTTGACAGCGATACAATAATTTTTCTCGTTTCCCCGACTTAAATCGCGTGTGTCGTCTATTGAATTTACCGACTATCCTCGCGAAATTTTTAGCCGACGGTCGTTTCTAGCCGAGCGCGCAAAAATTGCCCGTGCTCGTGCTTGCGGATTCACAAATTCAATCTGGCCCATTCGCGTGTTTACTTACTGTCTGTCGAGTATTTTACTTGGACGAGACACCGTTATGGGGCGGGTTGTGTGTAGCGTCGAGGAGGAGAAGGCCAGGAGACTGCACGTCGGGAAACGCGGAACTTTTATCCCAAGTTGTTGCGCGCCGGGATTGAGGCTGTCCCTCGAAAACGCATAAAACGCGCGTCTGTCGTGGTGCAATTGTGTGCCCGCGCGCGCAGGTCGAATTTGCATTTATCCGAGGATTTCTTTTCACGGTGGACTCCTTCGCCCCTTCATGGAAAATTCACGGACGGTGCGCACACAGTCCGCTAGAGTCCCAATATATTGGAGGCACATATGTACGCGGTGCGTAGTGAATAATGCGCATATCACGGGGTGCAATCCTGGACACGTTTGAGAAAGAAAGTTTAAGGACGACGAGAAATTGCACGTGCGTCCCGAACTCGTATAACTCTTCGGTACTTTTCGAACATTTTAAATGATAATAGGAGTACGAGTGGGTTTTTTTATCGCATAGATTAATAATTATCGCGTAATGAACCGTTTCTCGAACGCTTCTCGTTAGATCTGACGGTAGACGTACGTTTTAATACGTTCATCTGAAGCAGGTTTCCTATCGCCGCGGAGAAAATATATAGCCGCGCGAAATCGATTTTATACGGTCCCAATACGCGGAAGTTACAAATATTTCCGAAGACATTAAGCACGTCGTATTTCACCCAAGTCCATCGATGATAAATTTAAAGCCCTGTAAATGTTTCCGCGGTCGTTTTCGATGACTCTCTTCGAATTTCTTGCAGCAGTTTTTACGCTCCTGGACATCTCGTGGGGGTTTACGGGTTACTTATTTCACCGAGGTTTATATACTTTTTTCCTCCCCCACATCGCTTTTAATCCAACACGGAAAACTACTCAAGTTTGTCACGCGTTAAAGGGAGGCCGTGATCGGAATCCTTTCGAGCGACGGACGCGGAAAACAATCGCAAATTATCTCGCGACTTCGTTACCGCGGCTGCCGCTCGGCTTCTCAGCAGGGAATGATTCTATCTAGCGATAATTCACGGTGCCGAACCGACGGTGGTGAACCATATTGAATGCGAAATTACGCCCCGGATATACCTCGCCCGGTGCGCGCGGTGCGCGACCCTAAATATCGAATTACAAAAACGTACTCCATCGCAGCATCGCGGTAATTATTATGCGTGCGGTCATCGCGGGCCACGCACGAATAATCCCGAATTACGGGTCGAGGGAGGAGATCGAGACAGAGAGAGAATTGAAAACACATGCTTTCCCTCACGTGCGACCGTCGCAAAAATCGGATAAATTGATCCGGTGGATTTAACGCAACGCTACAGAGATATCTAAAGTTCACGAATCCACGCGACATTTATTAAATTTGTCAACGTGAGTTGCACTTATCAATTCGCCACAGCTGAGGTTTTTCTCTCGACAAGTTTCACCGTCGACAGAAATTTGGCGACACTCTCGCAACGGTATAGGCGTAATTAACGCGGGCGACTGGTGCGAGACTTGACAGATTTACCAACATCGACATGCGTAACGTAGCGGCTCGCCTAGCTTTGACTATTGCACAACAGCGACGAGATAAATCTCGCTTGGATATTCGGGCGCCGTCGCACTTTGTTTGCGCCCGCGCTAATCGCGCCAATAATTCGCCTCGTTACGAGCGCATCGCGCGTCACCCCTGAAACGTTCATTTCTGTTAAGCTTCCGGGTATTTAATTATCCATCTCGACGCGATATGTGACGTGTCGATAGTAAAACAGGTAACACTGCGCCGAAGTGTCCGGTGGGACTGCACTTGGGCCATGTTTCGTCAATTTTCATGCCGATCAAGCTTTTACACGTGTCGCGCACGTCACTTGTACGCTGGTGTAAACAGCGACATATTCCGATGCCTTCGACATGCGAGATCTTGTCACATTTGATAAATATACTTAAACTTTTAGGGTCGATTGTTCCAACCGTTAACATCCCGTATCTCTTTCTAAAGACTTGTGTCCAAGATGCTTTTACGGAATAGCTGCAAGTTGATTGGCTACACATTTCTCGAAACTAAAACTTGGACCAAGTTCTATAGAATCGTGGACGCAGGCCTTAAGGGGAACGATTAGAAAGAGACAAAGGATGTTAATCTAAAGGGTAAAAAGCGAGGGGGAGACCGCTGAAGGTATTGTGGTGTACGGATTTGCGGCATTACTAGGCAGTTTTGGGCATTAATTAGGGCATTAGGCCTTGCTGGGGCATTATAAAGATAAAATAAGATAACATAAGATGATAAGATGAAGTAATGCCCACTGGGCATTAGTGGGCATTGGTGTACATACATTTTGGTCAGCGGTTTCCCCTTGGTAAAAAGTTACCCGACGTTGGAACAATCGGCCCTCAGACGATAAAATATATAATATGATAGAGAGATAAATAATTTATAACAATATTTGTGGCGATTACTTTTTAACATGCAACTGAAATATCTTTGCCCTTCTTTCGCTACGTTGCAATTCAGGCTTTATTGCTTTCAGAAAATTTATCGCGACTTTACGCGAGTCGCGACCGTGGGACAACATGGCATTTCGAAGAATTTTATGTGAGTTTTCTGAAATTTTACCAGTAAAACGTATGGTAAAATTAAATAAAACTCATAAGATTCTTGAAAATACCATGTTGTCTCATGATTACACGATTCTCAGGGTAAATTTTAAAAGAAAATACATTACCGCGATTAGGAAGATTGTCAGCACACACCTTCCGATTCTACCCTCTATTTGCCCTCCCTTTCGCGTTGCCGCGCGCGTTTTCCTGCCGGCGCTGAGTGATTTTCCGCGTGGCGTGTGTTGGCGATGCACAGCGCGTCGGCGAACGTGTCGGCGAAATCGGGCGCGAAACTGCCCAAATACTGGAATGTTTTACGAGCGCATGTTCGCATAAGTACCTCGAGCGACAATGGCACGATTTCGCGTTTAAACACGCCACCCCGCTCCGGATGCGGGAGAGAGAAACGACACAACTAACGAAGTACGGCTCGCTTGTTCGTTCGCCTGGTATCCCTTCCCGCGCGAGATCGCGCAGATTGTAGTGATGGCGCATAAAATAGTTAATCTTGCGCTTCTAATAACCTGTTTTGCTAATTTATAATTCATAACTTTCGCCATACTCTTCCCGACGGGTTTTACAATCTGCTGCTCTCCCCGTCGTTTTTCCTGCCGTCGTCATTTATTTATCCTGCATGTTCCATCTATTATTTATTCTGTTTCTTCACGGTACATAAGTATGTGCGCGTTCGCGAAAAGGTAATACCGCGAAACGTAATTATATTATACCTCCGTTGATTCTGTTCGACATTTCGCATTCGGATTGAATCTGCCTTTTTATTTTATCTTCCACTGCTCCAAAACTTGCATCTAGTAATTTATGTTCAGCCGGTATTAGTGGTTTATCAATTCAACCGATACAGATTGCCAGTTTTTTTCACTGGTTTTCCGGTTTTTCGTTGTTTTTTTTTTTGTGAAATGCAAACGCTTCGCAAATTTTCTCCATGGCGCAATTTTGGGTAACGCTGAGACAGATTTATTAAATAAATTCACCGATGCATTGCCTGATGTTTCGCGTAGTTATAAATTATGATATTTAATTAAACTATTTATAGTTTATACATATAAAAAAGAATGAGGAGGGGGGAGAGAACAGTGTTGTTTAAAAATTATGAATTTTCGTAATTTATATTATACACACGTGAATAATAATTTTATATTAAAATAACATATCTACCCTTTGTGTAAAGAGTTTTCTTCGCAAACGATCTCTATTTATTTTGCCCCACGGTGTTTAATAGCACAGTCGCGCGATGACGATTATCGTTCGCACGATTGCACGATTGCGCATACGACGAAACGATGCGCGTTGCATTATTTTTTATTTGGCATGCTTTTTCCATTAAGGCAATATAAACAGAAAAGCGCGCTGAATATATCGATACGATGCAGAATTGCATTCCGTGTTTACTGAAGGTGCGCGGTTACGCATGAGCTTGTGAATATTTATCACTAATTTTTCGCGTTACATATGTACCGCGCAAATCGGCGCTTCCCGAAAATGTATATATTTGTTTTGCATAAACTTGTGTGTACGTGATAATCGAATCGAAGCGCGTTTTTTTTTCAAATGTAGATATGGTGTCACGCGAGAATGTAACTAATTTTTTCCATGTATAAAAGTACGAGATTTTTATTTTAAATCCTGACAATTCGAGTGTCAATTAGATGTATTAAGTCGTGTTTTTTTTTTAATAGCTTTATATGTCAACGAATATACGATTATCCTTAAGAACTTATCGCGTATCGCGTTTGTTTTGTCATGTATAATATAGCTTGGCTCAAAAGTGCAGTAAGAAATTAATCTCTTTCTCTTCCTTTCTGCTCTTGATCTCTTTCTGGCATTTGTTATATCGCTGGCATCGCGTATGCGCGACGTAAAAAAAAGAAGATAAAAATGTCCAGAATCCACCTAATTCTACTTCGTGGAGATTACGCAACTACTTTGTCAAGTGGACGAGAATTCTTTTGAAAAATGCCGTTTTCGCTTGTCGTACAGATCGTTACATTGCAGAGCGGCGTAAAGCTTCAGGAAATCGCGTTCCACATTCAGTCGGAAATTCATTCCGAAAGAGTCTTTGCGATGAAAAATTATGGAATCACGCAATTTTTTTCCCCCGAGAGTAAAACTTCCTTCTCTGTAAATTTAAATGAACGATCCATCTCAAATATTACTTTTAGACTAATAACACGGTCCACACTGTTACTTCAACCATATGTAGCGGTCGATTTTTTAATTCGCACTTTTACCCGCCTCGATCGATCAAATCTTTTATTCGCTAATACACATTCTGAATTTCATTGATTAGACACGAAGCACCGTTGCTCTGCGTATATTACGTTATCGTCCCGATGTTAAAGCGGCGCGTCTCTCACGCCACCCGCCGAGATTAATTCGCTGTATATCCCATCATCTCGCGGGTGTGGCGCGAATGCCGGGCATTATTGTCGATCTTGTCGAGTAAGTTCGATCGCGGTAACACTCTCGCATCCCGCTCCTCACCTTCCACGCGCTTCTCGAATGAGTTAACATTCTTTCGACAAATCAAACACTTGGACGACCAAGTGCTCGACGCTAATCGATCGACGTCCTCGAACGAACAAAAGTCGCCGCGAGCGGCGCCCACTTTTCTCGCGCAATTTTTCGCGCGGCTGTTGCAACAACAAGCGCGGCTGCGTATACGTGTGAGACGAAGGAGGAGGAGGTGGTGGTGGCAGGTTGTAGCGACGACAGTGGTACGGGTAAATAGAAGAACTCGTCGGTCTCGAACCGGTCTCGAGCTTTCGACAGTGAAGTGCTTTCGAAAAAGCTCTCGCCCGTGCTTTTCGAGAGTCGCTGGGTCCGTCCGGAGGAGGGAAAAGGGTGAATCGCGCGAATCGGGAGCGAGCGAGCGAGCGATGGAGGGTGAGGGGGGGGGGTGGGTCAGAGAAGAGGGAGACGTAGAGAGGAAGGACGTGGCACCTAACAAGTGACAATTACCGGCGCTAACGAGCAACGGGACGCCCGTAGTGTATAACCAGCCTCATAGCCGGCTCTGTAGGTCCGCTTCCGAAGTCCCTTTCCCCTCTCTTACCTTCATCTAGTGGCCTTTCTCGAACGTCCGTCCATTGAGAAGCATCCACTGCCGTGTGCTGTCAGGTCGCCGTCGAAGGTCCGGGCGAACATCGAGCGCTCGGACGTACTCCGGACCTACTCCCGATCGGTTCCCTATCTCTCCCTCTGTCTCTCTTTCTCCATCTGATCCTTTCGCTCTGACCCTTTGTCCCGCTTTCGGCGCCGGGCGACGTTCCGGTTTCGCTGATGCACGACGTAACCTGACACGCTCGCCGCCCACGCTCCGTGTGTCGCTTCTCAAACTCGTCAGCGTGTTCCTCCTGTAGTCTTACTCGGCGCAATTTGCGGAGTGATAAAGGTTTCGGTAAAACAAGCCTTTTCGATTGTAATCGAAGGGTAAAAAGATTCCCTTTCCCACGATAGCACGCAACGCGCGGAATCGACGGTTTAAGAGTATCTAGTTTTTCTGCCTAATATCTGTTGTACTCTTACAAATTTCATATACGGTGATACATTTTCTCCTTTCACATCCTCTCCATGTTTTCAATCCCGCGTTTCTCTCATTTTTCTATCACTCCATTTTTCTCGTGGAAATTTTTTTACAAGATTCGAGTGAAAGAAGATTTTCACTCAATTTGAAAATGGGAACACGAGTAGCGCGTTGTTTGTTTAAATTAAAACTTTCTTTAAACAGAAATTCTCGCCCTGGTGCACAAATATTTAACCGATTTTTCCCCTCTTTCATTACGTCCGGATATGACTTGTAGGAAAACACGGATCGGCTGACTATGTATAAGTTTCTACTACTGACGTACACTTTGTCAGCTGTGAGTCACGACAGTCGACTAAGTTATTCGCGTGCATTCATTGTTTCTATAGTACGTGTAGGTAAAATGATACAATACTATAGGCGAGGACAGTACTCTCTTCCATTAATCTTGCAAATGAATTCAGTCTTTAGTCTTTGCTAAGAGAGAACCGTTCTACACAATTTACGCTAATAACTATTGACTAACCCAACATTGAGTATATAAGACCGCGCTACTGTTGCTATTCGTATTACGTCATTTTGTTTTATACCTTCACATTTATAGTTAATATACTCCTAATTGCACAGCCATTAAGTCCAAAAATACAAGGAAAACGCCAAGGATTGGCAAAGTACGTACCATTGGCGACAGTTCAGTAATCGCGAAGGATGTCAATAATTTGACAAGTTTTTCGAAAATAAGTTCATTTCCTTTTTTACTCACAACCAGTCTTGCTAATATAAAATTGACCTATAGAACTTATATATGTATTATCGGACCTTCTTTCGATAGCGCACCCTCAGAAAGGATTTCTGTCATCGAGACAAGCATATTCTTGACGCATCTATATTTCTCACAACCTCATTTTTTTCTCCTTATATGTATAAAAAGGCGTGTTAAGTCGAAAGTCTCGAAGTATTGTTGTCGCTTTTCTGAGATCTGATTGGCTATCTCGCTTGCGCGATACATGCTTCAGTCGTGTTATTTGCAGCTGTCAAACCATGCGAATTTTTAGATGGAGTAAGTGGCGCGTGCGAGACGCGCGCTTGTGTTGTCTAGTAGTATAAAAATAAGACAATATAAAAATAAAAGCAATAATTCTTATTCTCCTCTATCAAATTAAAAAAGATTGACTTACTACATTGAGACAAGAGTAACTTATATAAATGTAAGTTTATATATTCTTGCGTTTAGAATAAATTTTCCCTCCATCTTGGCACCACGATATTCGATAAAAGACGATACATGCAATCATTTTATTCTAGATATTAGAATTTTTCATTTAAGGTTAAAATATTCCTTTCTCTATAATAAATACGATTGGCGCTATATCGATCATATTTTATGATGCATTCAAGTGTAATAGCATTGGATCCGGAAATTATTTCTGTGGGTGCGAGTTTGATGTCAATGATAAAACAAAAGAAAATAAAATTATTCTAAGGTAATATAGAAAACTGACGTATATTCGCAATCGCGCAATCGTCCTGCGGTTTATCACAGTCACGTTTCAAAGTTGTGCATTAATGTAATATTAATTAAAAGGTGCTCTTAACGCGCGATGATAAACCTCGCATCACATTTATCTGTACAGCGGACATATATCCGTACGAGTGAACTATTTGGCCGAATAGAATATTTGGTAAGGTAATAATGAAACTGGATTATAACTTAGCGCAAGTGAGTAATCCACGATTCGATTCCGGGCTGCACTGGCAAAGCCAGTGGTGATTACGGCTCTCTAAAATTCTCTCCTAACGTTCTCTCAAACAAGCTCTCTCTCTCCTCGGCACCTCGTTATCGCGAATCATGCAAATTTCTACGGGCTACACGAGTGAGCCTGACCTTATGAATACCGCAGGTTTTCTCCTGCTGGACAGTTTTTATAAAAAGAAATATTACCTTACTTAGTATTCGGTTACGTATTACTTCGATACGCTGTACTCGATAGCAAAAGTACTATGTAGAGTGTTTTCCTTGGTGAAGACTTAAAAATCGTGTATCTTTTCGAACGTCTTAAAGACAGAAAGAAATGGATATGGGAAGAAACACTTTCATTTAGAAAACAATGTTGTGAAAGTGAAATATTGTTTCTTCTATCAGTTTTATCTCTTTTCCTTTTTCTTTCGTACGCTTAAAAGAAATTATGAACATATTAATTTTCTTATATATTTTTTAGATAATTACGCAAAGTCGTTACAATTTAATGTTAGATTAAAATCTGAAGACGGACGTTTGTCTAGTCACCCGCGGCGTCATTCATTGTTAGCGACATTCGGTCCATACGTTCTCACCACTGTTGGATCGGTGATGCCGTTCACCACAAAGTGGGGTTACACCGCGCGATCAAGTCTGACTGGCGCAACACTAGCAGTCACTACCGACATGACTGGCGTTGCCCGTTTGTAATTGTCGCGTGTATGGATATGCAATTAACTACAAACTGCGATATCTGCAGCATCTACGATTACGCTTTAGCCTTTTGAGTGCTGAGCGTTTGACGCTTATTTGCGCGCTAAACATAATTTCCGTGCCATGGCTCTTCGAATTGTAATTGAAACGTAATTTGTATTGTTTACAAATAACACGTACAATATGAACTGATTCACATCAGTGATTTCGAGATTACATTCCCGCGCATTGCGAATGACAAAGCGTGAACGTGGTCAGGATGCAAATAAAATTGATAAAAATGATTAAAGACGCGCGCGTAGAAGATTAAAGAAGCGCATGACGCGGGATTAGAGTTGGCACACAAACGCATCGAGATTTATCGGATTAATTAACCATCTTGCGCGTAATTTCGCACTCGCAGCCACTTACACGCACGTCTCTTAGGATTCCGCGGGAGAAGGACGTCGGGTACCGACCGAGAACTGCAGGACCCGAAGGCAAGCAGGAACCATAGCAGCTCTCTGCTGCCGTGTACCAAGGATATTGGACGATACGTCATACGTTGCATAGCTATGCGACCCCAAACGAGCTATTGTTCCTCAACGACGAAGTACTCTCTCGGTCTGCGCCCTGCCCACCCGCGCCATGTATCTCGCGACGTGTCATGCGGTAATTTTGGAAATTTCGACGCGTTGGATTAATTGCACTGCGTGTCACACATGTTCACAGTTAGGTGCAGTTAGCGTAGAGTTATTATAACTTTTTTACATCCGTATAACAGGAGGGAAGCCGGCGAACAATTTCTATTCGAATTTGTTATGCAAAATTTATACAGTCCTAGACAAAATTAAATGACACTCCAACTCGCTTGCGGAAAAGGAAAGTGCAACTTTGCGAAAGATAGTTTTAGAGCTAGAGAAACCAATTTTTTTCTTATTAAAACTATTTCAAGTTTAATTGAAGCTAGTCTTATTGAAATATTTATTAAGGTTTTATTAATTTAGTTTTTTTTTTAATTTTTAGTCGAGGGGTAAACCGTTGACCAAAATCACGTACACCAATGCCTACTAACGTCCAGTGGGCATTACTTTATTTTATTACCTTATTTTATCTTAATTATCTTGTTTTATCTTATTTTATCTTATTTTATCTTTATAATGCCCCAGCAAGGCCTAATGCCAAACTAATGCCCAAAAAATGCCTAGTAGCGCTTAGTAATGCCCAGTAATGCCGCAAATCTGTACACCGCAATGCCCTCAGCGTTTTTAGTTTAGTAAACATTATTAGGGTTATTATATTAACTCTTTCATGACTGAATTAGTTTTTTCTTTATTATTATTGTCATTTTGTAATGGAACCCTAGCGTCTTAAGGAAGGCAAAAAAATGTAAGGGACTTACGTGTTCCAATCATGAACGGATTAAAGTATTAGATTTTAGGCAATTTGAGAATTACAGCCGCTTAAAAAAGAGAATTTATAGCGTACGCGTATAAAAAAGATTTCCGATAAAACTGACAAAACTTATTGAGGGGGATTTAGCCGGTAGTGTTATGGTCCAAAACGAGCTATTGGCCTCTTGATGCAGTTCGGTGTAGTTTCTTCCTCAGTATCTATTCCCTATTCGACGATTCTAATGATTTCAATATTTCTCTGCACATATAAAGATGAATAGCTTTATACATATTAAGCATCTTTTACGTGATTCGTTCAATTGGCAAAATATTACTGAAAATGTGATTAATGTTTTTTAATAAAATACGTTTAATTTTAGTGATTTTAGATTGGTGTGCTATGGAAAAATATTTTAATAATGAATAACAAATTTAATTTTTCCATAAAAGTGAACTTAATTACGTCAGAAGGCGATAACAGCATTGGCCTTGATATTTCCTTGGTAAAACATTTTGTTAATTAAGGTTCAAGTTACATTACTATCTTAGTAAAGTTCGAGTTCAATAATGTTGAAAGTGTGCAGATATTTTCTTTTATATTCGATGGGATAATCGCGAACAACCATAAACTTGTCCTCGGAAATGTTTAAATATTATGAATACTTTTCTTGCGTAACGAGGCACCACTTTTGGACTCGATGACATATTTTTCCTTGGTTTAGTGAAGTGTACTTTATACGACATTGTAAAATTTATGAGCGCTGCGCATCAAATGTTATTAAATTTTACGGGGTTAAACCTCTCGCCGCGGATTATTAAGATTCTCATCCCGATGAGCAACGAGAGAGAGAGAGAGACAGACGGAGAGAGAGAAAGAGAGGATGCGAGAGGAAGCGATTCTTAGATAGGAAATTGTCGGTTATTAACCCCATGTATATATTTTCTATGCTTTTATAAACATCAGTTTGATTCCTTAACGGTCCAATGACGAAACCATCGCGTTATATTGCATTTTATTATCTAAAAATCTAGTTTCTAAAATTACTAAATTTTACTTTACATACATATATCTTAGTACTCATACATGTCTAATGTCATTATATGACATTAGATATACATATATTTTATTCACATTGCCGATAAAAAAACAGCGTAGTCTCCAAATTTACTTGATCGTAAATTATGTAATATTTTTTCGCTATTTTAAATAACAATGAACATATCCTATTTAATTGACATGTAGCTGCGAAACATGAAGTTGACTAAAGTTGATATAATCTGTTTCTGTCTTGCAGTTACTCGTATTATAGATATTTTGCAGCTTACGGCCTTGAGTTTTTGTAGACAGATAAATTCTATATTTTTCAGTTAAAAACTGGGACAGCTTCCGAATTTGAAATTGCTAAATGATGTGAGAAAAACAAACTCGACAAGAACGAAAACTACCGAATAATACCCGTGACGTGCACATAAGCATGCGCGAATAATTAGGTCGTGCGCGTCGACGTCACGGCGGTTGAAGGCGCGAGGTTTTGGAAGGTGGGCAAGGGATGGGACGCAGGTATACTTAATGCACGGGTGGTTTACCATAGAGCCGTACATCATCGGGTTGGGTTTATGTCCGTCTAACCGCTCCGGTCATGCCGGTTTTCCCCAATCTAGATGATCCGAGCGCCGCGAACGACCGCACAATCGGATTCTCTTCTTCGCGGTTGATTACGCTGTCGTCCGTAATTCTTTGGCGTAACAAAACGTAATATCAGCGCTTTTCTTGAGAAGTGAGAAACTGTCTTGAAAAAGAATGACGGCGGTAAGACGGGCGTAACAACAAAATGATGCGATGATCCTTTAAGCGTTTTTTGACGTCTGACAAATACAGATTGTATTCAACGTCTTATAAGTTAGCGGAACAAAATAAACAGAACCAATTCTAATTAATAGTTTTATTTGCTTATTTGTAGCCAAAAAGTTGGCAAGAAAAAAATGTGTTGTTAGTTTTTTTAAAAAAAATGATACTCCGTTAAAGAAAGATTAGCGGAACAATATATATGTAAAACAATACAATTGTAACAGTAATGTAATAATTAGTTGCTAATTTACTGCTCTCAAAAAATATTCGAATTTGTTGCTCGCATAATAAAAATAGTACAATTAGTTCTGCTCATTTTGTTCCGCTAACTTATGAGACGTCGCATACTGCGAGTAATATAATAGCTGTTGTAATAGTAAAAAGTAAAAAAAGGAATTATTTCCACATGTTTAATATCTGCCCATGGCAAGGCTTATCTTTATTTTCATAAAAGACTAAAATTCGAAAATATAATCTTCATAAGATTGAAATACTCTCGTGGGAAATCCATTCGCGTCTATGGACGAGCGCATAATCGAGCGCGGATCGTGGAATTTTTCCAGCACAATTCGTTCATCTGCAATCTCCAGCTGACGTCCTTTATCTGCTTTCTCCTTCCTCTCTTTCTCTTTTTTTCGATGCACAGTAAATTTTTATACGTAATAGCGAAAAGTGATTGGATGAATGAAACTATTGCTCAAAGGCATCCTTTGGGATTTCGTTCTCCTTATAGGCGACCTCCTACACTCGACTGCATTCCATGTCCAGACAGTATTTGAATATCGCGATATTTGGACGGGATGGTGAGGGAGCGGAGGTGGGGGGGGGGGTGGGATAAGGATGATAAGAGGATGCCGAAGATCGAATAAGAAGGACGTAAGATTGGCAAAGAAGCGGAGAGACAGAGGAGATCGACAGTGGGCGCTCTTTGATCCGCTCTTCCTTCGCTATTTACCGGGAAAAGCCGAACCACTCGGAAGCGGCGAAAACACGGGGAATTTCAACGATCTCCCTCTATGCCCACCCTCTGGTTTGGCTTATTTTCTACAAGAGCGGATGAGAGCTCTTCGCGATGTATCGCTAGTCGGATCGCGTCTTTCGTAACAGTCATTCGTTCCGAAGTACGCATCGGTTCTTTGATTTCATGTAGTAACGTAAAGAATGGTAAGGGATTAAATTTGAAATTAAAAATTAGCTAATTAAATAGAAAATAAATAAACGTAGGATCAAAATGTAATGAGAAAATTACCACAATTCAATTAATGGTACAACCGATAATACAGTTATATACAGTACTTTGAGTCGAGAAATGAGTTGAAATTTCGTGCGTTCTGTTCGATAATGCCGATATTTCGGCATTGTCGGCTTAATTTCGGCTCAATTAGGATAGACTTTAATCTTTTGGGCGATTAATTTTTCATTATGCCCACTATTGAAAATTTTCTAATTTATTAATAATCCGTGCCGCTGGCACAGCATATCGAATTCCTATTGATCGTTGCGAATATACGCGAAGAAAAGTATCGTATCGAGTCGATATCGATGACAAAATTGCAATCTCTCCGAAATGTTGACGCAAGCGACGCAGCTGCGACGCACTCGTTATTATGAACGCGATGCATCGAGCCGATCTTCACTGATACGCGCGCGTACCACTGATCCTTGAATTCCTCGGATGCGCGCATGGCCCTTTGATCTTCGTAGCTGCAAGATAGTTTCGAAAAGTTGCCACGCAGTTGTTTGTTTCGCCAGGCTCTACGAGTTCAGCGTTACGAGTGAAGCATCGGGCCGAGCTAGCGCTAATTAATTCTCGTTTAACGCTCGGCACTCGCTCCCGGTGTTCGACGCGAAATACTTGCTCACCGGCTGGCCAACAAATGTCGGGTATCTATTTATTTACCTTCAATTTACTTTCCGCCGAACTCCGCGGTAAATAGCCCGGATAGAAAAACCAGTGCCTTAACCGCGTAAAAAGTGGCTACGCCTGCTCTCTGCAAATGATACCGGGATTATTTACTCGCGCTCTTATCATCAATATCTAGCAATACCTTTCATCCGCTTCGTTTTACCGTCGGATCACGTATCGAAGATTCAATCGACTACGAAGGGATATTCTTCAGAATAAAGCAAGCCGCGTTTACATAAGACACGAACATGACAACGTCAACGGAGAAGAAAAACGAGGTCGGAGCTCAATTCTGATAACCTTTTTTTCATTCCACTTCTACTGTCGATCGATAAAATATTATTCGCATCTAACAATGCATCTCGATACTCCGCGGACGTCGCTTCATTATTTCTGTCGCGATTTCAATCCGTCATTTTCAATTCGCGATAACGTGATTTGCAATGAAGTTTGCGTGAAGCAAATAACAGATAAAACAGTCGAGCAGCGTAACCTATTCATTCATCCTTTTTATTATTTATTTTTTGCTATTCAGAGCTCGCAGGCTTTCTGTTCGTTTCGTTCGATTTTCTAATTCGCCGCGTTATTCTCGTTTGTATAAATACGTCGACGAAAAACCCGATTGCGCACTCAAACTCGTAAAATACTAGTATTTTTCTCGGTGTTGATTTTTTTCCTGTCTCATCAATTGGCGTATAAAGTCTAACAAGTTATCTCTCTCTCTCT
>NW_011967232.1:946627-1033637 GCF_000949405.1 Vollenhovia emeryi | reverse complement strand
CTCTCTTTCCGCGGTTCGCTTCGTTTGTCATTTCCACACAAGTGCTCGTCAATTATTTCCCGACAATACATGGCATTTAATCTTTATTTTCAATTTTGCACAATTTTTTACTTGCTACATCATGTCAGATTTTTAAAATATTACCTTTCGATTGCCGACAAAATTGCGACAATTCTCTAGTTTGGATTCAATCGAGGATTAAAATACTTATTCACGTGTCTTATCTAATTGCTGTTATCATTTCGCAACTTCAAAGATAGTCTCAATTTATTTATCCGTTAATTTTCTCTCGATCTCGATAAAATAGATGACACTTCGAAATATATACTACCCTACCGAAATCTGTTGATCAGTCGAGCACGAGATTATTATCCTCGCGAAGATCTATTTGCCTAGACAGCCATGTACACATCCACTTATTGTTACACGGCGATCTACACCACTGTTTTAAGTCATTGCCATACCCATATCACCTTCTTATCATTCTACTTATCTATCCATCCACACACACGTTCTCTCTCTACTTAACCCCCGCTCTTGCGCGAGGAAACGATTTCTGTTCGCGACGGGGTTAGAATGGATTCGGCGAGATTAGGTAGGCAGATACCAGGAGGATTTAGTCGGGAGTGCTCGCAGGCACGAGGCAGGGGAGGGGGAGTGAAAACGTGACGGCGAGAGGAGAGAAGGACGGAGGGAAGGGACGAACGGTGCCGTATGTAGCGCGCTTTTTTACGAGCAGCAGCCCCAGGAAAGCGAAGTACGTTTACGAGCTTATGGCTCGACATGCGCCGAGCATCGTGCGGCCGACGGCGACGAGGGCACAGGCGACAATGTCCGTAGTCCGAGCACGCGTCCTTACCTGCCAGAAGTCAATTTCCTTCTCCGAGGAAGGTCCCTTCTCCGCCGATTCCTCGTCCCCTGGGGAAGGAGCTTGTCTTCGTTCTCGTTGTCCTCTTGTCGAGGACCGCCGCTCTGGTCTCCTCCTGCCATCCCTCTCGCAATGTTTCCCGGTGACTTCGCAACTTTTTCTCATCGAGAGCTCCCATCGTTTGTCGGCTTAATAAATTCGGCAGCGGCGACGTGGTTCGTTTTTAGGCGAAAATTGGGGCTTTAGGCGGCTTTCCAGTGACAGCAATTGGCGCGGATTTCCGAACGAGTACAGTAACACGTGGAAGCGTACGTGTGAAAGCAATTCGAAGCGCGATATATTAAGCTTCCCATTACGCTATCTATTGTGTAATTTTTTTAAATTGTTGCTTGATGATGAAAACAATGTCGTATTACATAGATACTTAAATAAATTATGTTTCGGACATTACGTTCAAAGCAGGATATTTAAGAAAAAAGGGTAACATCTTTGAAGACGCGATATCTCTTAGCGATCTGTGAAACAATTATTTTTTTTTCCTCTTGCAATGTAAAGGCTTTGCGTCGGGACTCGAAGCTTTCTCTTCTCCATTCATCTCCTCTTTGAGAAGTAATGCAATTCCTCGCAGTATTCTATTACAAATATTGGAAACTAGACCTTATTTCCTCCAATTTATCTGCCAATTAGAACGGTATCGCGCTCCGCGACTTTACAGTTGCGCGGACGAAAATTCCCCGTTGCCCCAGCGGGCATGAAACCGTCGTGGCTTCACCGTCGCCGCCGTTTGATTTATCGCGAAATTTGCCCCGCACTCCCACGGGAGATACCGGCTCGGGACGACGTCGGTGGATGCTCTTGCGCGCGCGCGCGTGGATTCCTAATAATCTAATATGCCGCGACCTGAGCGCAATTTCATGCCTCCTCGGTCACGTGTGGCGTGGCGCTCCCTCTCTGTCCGTGTGTGATCAGAGAGTGTCGTATTCGCCCTCCGCTCCTCCTCCGCTCCGTCTCCTTCCGGCATCGTCTTCCTCGCTTGCCACGGGGCCGGTTACCTAGATGATCATAGTGACCGCTGATGGCTGGAGACCTGGACATCCGATAACGGATTAAATTCTCCCGGCGGTGACGTGGCTCGCGTTATCTGTTTGCACGGAAAACGCACCTTTACAATTTATTATAAACTCAATCGTAATTCGGCGAACAAATCCTTACTTGACGATAATATCGTATCATATAACATCTTGCTTCACCACCTGGCAAAATTGTTTCGCTAATTTCTTCGAATTCACCGTGTGTGTCTTTACGAATAAAATGGAAGATTGGACACGTACGGATTGTATCAGCAATGTGACCGTTTACATAAGTAAATTAATAATGACAAGTGCGTCCGAAATAAAGATATCCAGTTCTCGTTTCGGGTCCATCAATTGGGTAAGTGAGTCAAGAACGAGGTCTGCCGAGCCACATTTTCGCTCGCAATCACGCGGACTCTTTTCGGATTCGACGCGCGTCGCGAAGCATTAAACGAACATGTATAACGCGGCGGATACGAACCTCGTACCGCTTCACTCTGATCGGCTTTTATGCGCTTTACATGCACGCCGCGATGGATATCCGCGTGCACGGCCCGCCGCGCGTTAGACGCCTTCCATATTCTATTCTATTCTGTCAGTACGAGATACCCAATCTGCAGCTGCACGCGAGCGTGCACGATCGACCGAGAACTCGATTCCGTTTCTCGCTTTTGATCGTTGATCGTTTACATCAGCGTCAACAGGATTTCTCTCGAGAGGAACGTGTGATTGTCGTCAGGATTTTTGCTGATTTCAAGATAACAATTAATCGATAATTCTTCATATTGTAACAATGTTCCTTAGTTTTACAACAAATGTGTTATAAATTTAATTTTTACGTGTTTGCGTCGGGAGAAGTTGCATTTTACCTATTAAATGAAATTTAAATTGGTAAACCGATATAGATTTTTTTCGCACGACCGTTATTGGAAAAATCGTGTAATTTTCCGCTTTTCCACAACTCTTCGTGGTTTCTTATCGAGGGGTAAACCGCTGGGGGCATTGTGGTGTACACACTGAGAAAAATGCCCGATTAAATATAATTGGACAATCCAATTACACAATAACAAACGGATATATCCAATTAAATTGTATATCCGATGAAAAATATGATCAGTTTTTCAATCAGATTGCATCGGTAACTGCATTTTTCATCGGATAAATTTCATCGGATGTGTCCATAATTTAATCGGAAAACGTAATCGGAAAAATTAACCATCGGAAACACTATTTAATCGGTTTATCCGATGGAAATTTTTCTCAGAGTGAGACAAAACCAAATAAATACTATAAAATAAGATAATAAGGTAAAGTAAGGCCCCCTGGGCATTAGTAGGCATTGGTGTACGTGATTTTGGTCAGCGGCTTACCCCTCGATTCTTATCTCTGAGAATCTTCCTCCCGCGCTAGGACAGCGTAGAATAAACGGCGAATGAGGCTCGCATGCGCGTCCCGAAAGGATACGCTTGAGCGATTTTTACAAAGGAACGAGCTTAACCGAAGCCACTTGATCCAATCTTTCCTGATATCAAGTTGTTCCAAGAAATACTTGCTCGTTTTACATCGGATAATAACGTGGAATACATCCGCGCGATATATTGCGCGATGCTGCGCCGCGCCGGAAAAGCACGGTATATCCGCGAAAAAGAGGAAGTCACATAGGAAATTATTTATTCGCGCTTTACTCGCATTCGTAATTTTGTTTGTATTGCTGCGCGCGTGCGATAAATAGCATTTTAATCTTGCCGCAGCAATATGCGCGACATAGCAGCTTGATATCACGCCGGAATTATTTACTCGCGCGTTTCACGCGCGCCCCGGAGTTTATTTGTTTTCGCAACACATGGATACTTTTATACGCAGCACGTACGATTTTATTAATCTCCTAATAATCCCTTTAGCCCCAACAGAGACAAAAATACTCCAATATCTTGTGCGAGAGTACACTTGTTATTTTTTACACTAGCACGAGAATTATTGTTCAATAGCTTTTGTCGCGATTTACATATCGTTGCGATCGTTTTCAAGTGATCAATTTTGACAAGAAAACTCGGCACGGTTTTGCGTAATTCCGGCTGCTTTTTTAAACGATGCTGATATTTCAGAAACATACACTCTTTGTGCGCGGTACAATATATCGGCGCTGCGATTGTGTTATCGCACAAAGGAACCCGGAAAAAAATTCGGCGGGCGCACGCGAAGTTTTCAGAAGTTCACGTCGACTCATCGCGCGCTCTTAACTCCCCCCCCCCCCCCCGAGTTGTAATGACTTATGAAATGAACTTCTAAAGAATTCATTTGATTCGACTTCGTGACTTGGCGTGATATTACCCCCGCAGTAAGATTAAAGCGATATTAACACGGCAGCAACGCAGCGAGGAGCACGCGATGTCCAGTAGTGGCGATAGATCGCCCTTTTGCCAGGCTGCGCCTCCGACTTCCGAGCTTTGTACTTATTTTGACAAGAGCCATTCTCGCGGAACCCACACAGCCGCGTACAGTATAAACTTCAAATTGACGTTTCTTAAAGTGGCGCACGCGTATCTCGTGGGACGTTCCTTGGCTTACGCGCAAAACGCATCTGCGATTTGAAAAGTTTGCGTAACGCGTGCAAAGGCGAATTATTCTTTCTGATCGTAACTTTGTAAACGATCGGTAATTAGTGTTAATCGCAACGTAATTGACGTTTTCTCGAGGCTATATTAAAATTATCCGACGGCGAAAGTTCATGGCACTCGCATGGCGCGAAGAAAGCTGAAGTTTCGCGATTACTCAAAAGAGCAGCGGGACGCGTTGCTCCTTGTCCGTTTAGTAATTAGAGTCGATAGTTCGGGCGGGATAGTTAAGGTCGTTACCTCTTACTTCAGCCGTTCCGATGTGGGTCAATTTCTTACTTCTCCGCCGTGGCGACTTTGCGGAGGCGCCTCACGGAAAACTCGCGGAACCAATTTGATAATATCGTTGCTCGCGCGCCGCTGCGCTTCCCCATGGCCATGGCTGCTGAAACAATAAAATTACACATATACATGCACACACGTACACGTCACACATGCGTGTTGCGGATGTGAGCGAGCTGCGCCCGCGAAGCTCCTGGGACAGCCTCGCCGCCGCCGACGCCGTCGTCGTAACCGTTTTCCGCCTTCCGTCTTCGAGGCGCTGGACAAGAGATGCCGCGCTGACGCTGAGAAATGGGAAAAGTCACTTTTCTACGTTCCTCCAGGGCCGCTCCACCGCCACGACACGTGCGACCCGAATAGAGATATTGTTTTCGAGATAAATCTGTAATTTTTAACATAAACCCATCTAGTTACGGCTATAAATAAAAAGGTACACGTGCAATAACATACGATACAAATAAGCGCTCAAGTAAACATAGTTGAGCAACGAAATGATTTTTTTTTTAAGAAGAATAAGTAGGAATATAACACGTTCAAAACCAACTTTAGGATCGCTTGGTATTTGCGGAAGTATTTTATAAATATCTCGATAGTCTCGAAAGAGATGCAATTGAATTTTCTGGCAGCGACGTCCCCTCACAACTATTACGGAATAAACGCATTCGAGAAACATTACATTACGAAAGTGGTACGCCGGGGAAACTCTTTAAAAGAAGTGACAAATGGTATGCATTGCGATCTATGAATATTCATCATGTCAGTGCGCGGATAACGCGAATAGCGGAACAATGTTTCATTCTTCAAAAGTACATCGCGTCAACGATGAGATGTGGAACACTACGTTAGAGATATTTTGTTGGTTTCGATTCGCGAAACTTGTGTGCCAGCGAAGCCGCAAATCGCTTATCTGTTGCGTTCGTTGAAGGCAACCGAATAAGATACAGTTTTAGATTATGGATTGTTATGGACACATAAAACGATAATGAGATATAAATTTAATAAAAAATTTACCTCTAATATTATCTAAAATATATTAGACGCATTTTGCGAAAAATTTAAAATTTTACTGTAGATTTAAATGTATTGAATGATATAATTTCTGCTCTGTAATATTCGCTATCTTAATGAAACCAGAAATGGTTCTTCGTGCTATAAACAAGAGGGAACAAAAGGGAGGGGAAGGTTTCTCTTTTAATTGTAAAGATGCAGGTTACGAAGCTTATGAAGCGTTTGCAGGTTGTGTAATTTCGAGTTTGGAAAATTAAAGTACACCATGTCTCCTCTTTGCTTTATAACTCCATAATAATTTCATAATTAATTTTGTTTCTACTTGTTCTTACACAGTAATTATTGGATCGGGCGGGTAGTAGCTCGTCGAGATCTTTAGGATGCCTTAATCACATTTATTAGACCCTGAAAATTCAAGGAGCGTATAAAATTCATACTGGAACTTGGGCGGGAACAACTCGGCGGAACTTCTTGATAAAGATAGCGCCGCTTCCTCGCTGCAATTTCCATAACTGGCAATTTTTAGCGGGCTCGAACGCGCCGACTTATTCTTAACCGCGCGCACTAATTACTACGGATAAAATAGATGGGTCTCTTTCTCCGAGTACGAGTAAATTACTCACTTAATGGTGGACCTCGGATCGTTTCTCCGTTGTTTTTTTGTCGCGATCGTCCGTAATTAAGACGCCGAAAATGAATACTGACCTGCCGGCATAAACACGTAATAGGCCCTCGTTACACGCGATCGCCCAGTTTTTTTCTCAAAATGCTCGGCTTGCCTCTACACCCTCTGGTAGATTCAATCAATTCGGCGCAGCTCGTTTGCAATTCTGTAGGCCAACAGACGAGCCTCGATACACCCCGCTTGTGCAATTAATCAGCATCCTTGAAACGGCTTCCTCTCTTCTTCTCGAATGTATTTTGGTCTCTCTCTCTCTCTCTCTCTCTCCCCCCTCCCTTCCCCTCCTCTTCCCCTCCTCTCTCTCTCTCTCTTCTTCCACCTCTACGCTTCTTTCTCTTTTTTCTCTTTCAATCTACAAGCAGCAGGCGTCGAGCGTGCGCTTAACCACCTGTACTTCGAGTCGATGTTTCATACGCAGACGACCCCTTTCTCGACCCGTTTCCTTGAACCCTGGTATATCAGTCATATCGCTAATTGGAAATCGCTCGTGCGATCTACAATGTCTCGCGCGCGCATACCGGCAATTAAATGTGCGTTTACCGCCAACCGCCAGCCATGCCAGACTTTTACATTAGAAGGAAAGTTTCCGGTCTTTCTCTCTCTCTTTTTCCTTTTTGTATTGACGGAAGATGCCACTCGTGGCTTGATTGCAGCATAGCGGGCATCTTTCCGCTTTAACCCTCATGTATGGTTAACGCATATATAATACGTCCCGAAATTTGCGAGTTTAATTCCGATGATAGTTTCTTTCGAATATCACAATAAAATGAATATTTCCGGTAATATGATTAAATATAGTATCGCCGCAATATTTTTCATGATCTATTACTTAGTTTTTATTTAGCCGCAATAAGAAAATCTCTTCTTTTCACATCTTCTTTTGTCGTACTTTAAAGTTAACTTTCAGTTTAAAAAGATTTAATTTGCGTGAAGAGTAAAAGAAGTTGGCGCAAGTTTAACGCTTTATCATCACGAATGTCGCTGTCATTGGATTTGCATGGAATTATTAGAAAAAGAGATTTGTCCGAACGCGCTTCTCCTTAAACGTAATTTTCAATAGTAAGTTATATATCGATGGTGCGATAACAGATTTCCATGGGATAGAGTAATTAAAGAGACTAATATGTGTCACCGAGGTATAAAGCTACCTCACATTTATATATACATATGTATATGTATATATATATAATCATATGTGTATATTTTCCTTCACAAGAGGCAGGATGCGATGCACACCTCGTGATACGCGTGTCACGCAGAATAGGTTTCCGCGCTGATGCCTTTTAATTGGCGCGGATGTCGTCGCGATTATATGAAAATAAAATGCTCATTACAAGCACAGATTTCCATTAGCTGGATCTGTTTGTGATAAATGTTTACTAGAGCTTGAATAATATGATGCTGTAAACATGTGTTTCCGATGTTTTATGTATTTTATGCTTACTTTTTCGCGGCGCCGATAATTTATATCCATGATATTTCACAACTGCCGTAGGATATATTAACATTTAATCAATGTCGCAGTAAAATCAATAAGTGGAAATTTGCAAAAACCGATATAAACAAGGCGGGGTTTTCCTTTGCTCAAATTGCGAATTTAACAAATATATCTTGTTGAATTAATAACGTCACTGCGGTATGATAACAAAAAGGATTTTAATTTTTACACGTTATGATCAGCAGAAAAACGGTATATTGTAGCGCTCATTGTTATAACATTTGTATGAAAATATTACATGTAAAATGTAGAAATGTCCATTAATTTCACTTTATACAGTAGACACACTGAAGCGCAGACATATTTGCAATATGCTTTTTGTATTTATAGATAAATTTAATTACATTGTTCATACAGTTTAATTCACTGGAAATTGACGGTAATTTTATTGCTAATAGAGACCAATTGAAGTAACGCTTTGATTTGTAGTAATATTTTTGCATTAACAAATTCAAATTTGCGTTGAATGCTTTTTTCCTAACGCGTCCTCGTGCAAAACGTCAGGAGCGCTCGTGCCTCGGACTAATCGCTGATCAATCCGGTCGCGGTACTCGTGCGCGCCCGGTCGTCACGTAAGTGCATGTGCCGTAAGTACTCAGTCTGCACAAGTATTCACCATCCGCACGTGCATCTCGAAGCCAACCGGGAAGCGAACCGAAACGGTGGTGGTGCGGTCACGGCGGTGGCGCACGCGCCACCAGATAGCGGGAGACGAGGGATGGTTTATCTCCCCGGCGCCATAAACGTTGCAGATATTATGGATAGTGGACTGAGTTACGGGCCAATATTTCTTCGTAATTATTCTACGCTCCTACGTAACGGGAGAGATAGCATCGTGGAGAGGAGCCAGGTATAAGGGCTTACGCCGCCTTCCTCCCTTCGCGCCACGTCCGAATTTAGATCCTGTTTTTTATTACCATCCTCGTACGTGATATCGGATTTTTTTCCACGACCCGCGATCAGCGCAGTCGATTTATCGATGTCGTTTGTATGCTTAACCGACGGCCTCGTCTCGTGCATTGTTTTATCCGTCCCGTCGTTGTCGTCGTCGGGGTCAGGGAAAATGCGGAAAAAATGAGTAACGCGTAAATCTCTTTTAAACAAGTCCGTTTATTTCGATTCTCGAATATTGCGCGACACTCACAATTTGTACTTATCACAGTTACGGCAATGTGAAAATCTTGTTTTTATGACTTAATCAATTCATTATAATTGCGCGATACTTTTCCATAATGATTTTTACATTTTATAAGAGGCTTATTCTGCGGAAAAATCTAATTCAAAGTGATTTGACGGCTCTATGAAAAAAATATTGAAAATTGGAGCAACCGTCGGGGAATAAGTGACATTTGTATGCAAAGAATCTTTCATCGTTACTTATCGTCGTTCCTTAGAAAGAATTTCCCGGGGATGTTTCCGCCCGGCGTTTATTCGTAACGAAAGTCGTAAATGAGGGGAAAAGAATACTCCAGGATAATGAAGGCTATAGATAGCAGAGAGTTTGCGCGTAATTGTTCGCAAAAGTGTTTTTCTTTTCTTCGGGGATCGACCGGCGAAGGAGGTTCGCCGAAGTTAATTCCTCATTATTTCGCTACCCCTGGCGACGATTAACGAGACGCCCCGTAGGACTAAAATTGCTACAGAAGGTCGACGATTAGTTTCAAAATACTCTCTAGTAGATCTACGGATTATTTTTCTAAGTTACTAAGTTGTTGCGCAAAAGCGATGCTGTATTTTCTGCGCGATCGTCTAGATGAAATTCCATCTCGAATCTCGGCTTTGGAATCGTACGAATCTGACGGTCGAATTTTATTATCAAAATTTTTTATTGGGGGAATTAGTGATTTTTTAAAATAGACTTTAAGACAGGATATATATAAACAGTAAAATTCTCACAAACGTTAATTTTACAAGTAAATTGTAAATTACGTAGATTTTCTCTTTAACATTTGTTTTATCTACATTACTTTTAAACACAATTACACGCTTTTTCTTCGTAATGTTTGTCTGTTTGTACGCGCAATTTAGTTTCCCGCGTTTATACTTTTCACCTGCCCGTTGTAGAAATAGCCTCGTAAATTCATACCTCCATCCAATTATGTTCTCATTAATTAAACTCGATTACGTTACCAATTTTAGTTGACTGCGAATGCGGCATCCACGTGTTAAACAATTTTTAGCTCGTTACTGTAGCGGAGCGTTTACCGATTATGTGCGCGTCTAACTCCGAGTATTCGCCCGTTGGTAGATGCAACGTGAAATTGTAGCAACAATAGTGCTACAAGCCAACCGGCGTTGTTATCAATGAAAAGATACTTTTCGAACAACAATGCAACTTTGTTCGTTCTGCGCTATTGTATCGGATTATTACCAATCGATGGAACAATATAGAAATCGAGATAGAAATCACATCTGGACGTGGACAATTATTTTTTGATCGTAATCTTAAATTTATTTGCCGAGTATTCTCGAGTGGATCGTCTGGTTTTTAATGATAGGCAATAGAGCCGGCTTTTTCCGGATTACTTGTATTTCGTGCAGTGTAATCAAATACGCGACGACTACTGCGCTCGTTCAATTAAAAAACTTTTCGGAAGAGAAAAATTATTTAGGTAAATGGCGGTCGAGCGTTTTAGGTAAATATAGAGATCACTTTGCGGGAATGATCGCGTTTACATTCAATTCATGGATTTGTTGTTTTTATTTTATTTTTTTATGCCCAACGCACGCGAACGAAGTCGTTTTGCGAAGTTTGGCTCAAAAGATTCAATTGCATGCGTTGCGGGCTGTTTTTTTCCGTATTGAGCTCTCCCGAAATGAAATACTATGAAGTTTAATTGGAAATATTCGATCACGCTTGTGTATTAGTGCACCGCCACGGGAACAGCATACGGAAAATGTTATTATGTGTTTTGTCTTGAAAAACACATTCAGCTCCTTCGATTCTAATAAACATTACTATTTTGACAACATATAATTACAGTTAATAGTACGCATAATGTTCTTATACCGTATACTGAGTCGATTAATGGGAAATTACATTTGGCGGATGCTCCTCGCGGTAATGCGAATAAATTTGGCACACATTTACGCACGAGTAACTACCATTCTTTGATACGCGCGTTATATTATTACATCTTTATTATAATAAATACAAAATTTATCGGGATACCGTTTGAATAATTGGAATTAGAGAACGGCTCGTTCGTTGTACGAAAAAGATGTCGTTGCACACGGAGGGAGAGAGAAGGAGTGGGGCACGCGGTATACTAGAATATGCACCTTCTTTTGCGTTTACGTTACGCAATTTACTTAATACGTGCAAATATCGTTGTGTTTAAACTATCGTGATATCTCTCTGCTTTCAGGATGGTCCGCATGATCGGCGATGAATTCCTCACCGAGGAGCGGGACCGAAAGTACTACGCCGATCACTACACATGCTGCCCACCACCCCTCTTCATCATCCTCATCACCCTCGTGGAGGTGAGTAGATCGAGTTATCCTACGTTCTCGTAACGAGCACGGCATGCGCCGGATAATACGCGCGCACACTACCTGCTTTCCGCTCTTTGATCCTCGCGCTTTCAGTGGTGATTAATACAATTTTTAACGAGACCATTTATGCGCGCAAATACAAACGACGACTAGGACGCGCTTATCAATTCGTGCCGCTTTCTTGGCGCTTTCACCCTCGACCTTTCATTAGTTTTAGGAATAATTTGTTGCCGCCACGCCTGTTGTAGTTGCTGAGGTTTCGGATGTCGAAGTTTACTGTACGTAACGAGCTCGGAGATATCTCCCGTTTAGCCTGTAAATTTCTGTACGTTGCCCTTACGTCTGTTCTGCAGATAGCGAGCATTTTACTTGGAAAAATAGGCGAGGAGGATTTATAATGCTCACGCGAGTCTTTATGTTACTTTTGCAATTTTACGAATCCTCTTTCCTTATAATGCGCGCGTTATCTACGCTTTTAATTGCTCGGTGTGCATTAATTGCGAGAAAGAGGGAGCATCTTCATTTCTCCAACGTTCCAATGCAGATTCTCATTTCTTACGTACGTACGTTTGCGATATCGTATTACGTGATCAAAGATTACAGTTTGCCCGGAGGGAGCAGTCTAATATTCTTTGTGGTCAAAGAGTTAACCGCGCCTGTAAAAGAGTCACGCGCGCTCGCTGCGCGTCGTCTCGTTCTCCATTATTTTCCACATTTTCGCCATGAACATGCGAAACAATCGTCTGTACCGAAGGCGCCACAGGTATTACGCGTACGCACATTACCACTTCCTCGGACTAATATCCGTTTTAAGACCGTCCTATCCGTTCCCTTTTTTCTTTTTCGTCACCGCGCGTACTAATGATCGTTCTTTCACCTTCTTTCCTCTCTTCCATTTTTCCCTTGTGATCGTTCTTTCACCTCCTTCTCTCTCTTCCTTTTTCCCCCTTGTGACACGCGCGGTCTGAAGATGTTCGAGGCAGATTTACTCTGCCGACCGACCTCGTTAGGCGGCGATTTTAATCTTCCGTAAAGTAATTCGATACTCGTAAGCCACCCTCGTTAAAAGCGCGCTCCGATACGGACGAACATCTTGCGCAATAATGCTAATTAAAATTGCGTCAGGTTATTATGTCACGGCTTCGATGGTGCCGTTATAAATATTGATTTAATAGAGATACGCGGCGGCGTCAAAGGACCGGCCGGACGCGCACGCACGTATATCGGGCCATTATAATAAAAGCGCACTCACGTGCGAATCTCTCTTCTAAATTATTTTTGTTAGATTCTGCAGGCCATCAGGAATATAATGAATACACATAATTACTCCACTCTCGTATTATGACCTGCGCGCGGTAAAATTTTAATGAAAACTGTATTATAGAAACGTTTATATTGAGCGTTTCGGCCGCATGGAAAATGAAGCGATTTTATTTTTAAATGAGTTTGATACGCTTCGGAACTCGTTGCGCGATTTTATTACGACATATTGAGCTTCGTTTAGAGCGCGCATCATTCCTCGATCTTTTTGTTACCGATGCAGGAAAATATGTAGGAGAAATTATTCGCAAATTGCGAATGCAACGCTATAGCTTTTTTTCATGACGGGCGATATCGTCGTGTTCCTCCGGCGATTTTGTTCTCCTTGTCATTCGTCACGACGGAACTAACGGAAAGACAACGTAATTGTTTTCTATAATGAGCGACTAGCGCGACTTACAAAGTTACGCATGACAATGTTGCTTTGAGCATCGAGAACGCTGCAACCGTGTTTAATAAATTTTTAATGATCACGGTTTGTTCGTAATTTACGCGTAGACGACAGCGCGCTACGTTGGCCGCGAACGCACGGACGGTTCTCGAAATTCAAATCTGAAGTTCACAATACCATTATTAATATCTCGGGCCGGAATTACGCGCTCTTACTCGCGTGTGTTCGTCGTTAGCAATATATTCGTCGTTATAATAATAAAATTAACTCGAGCGTAACTAATGTCGAGTTGGACGAGTGAAACGCGCGTGAGAGGAAAAAAAACGACACAATGGAAAATTTTTTCGTATTGCCTTGTGCAATTTGTACAGGGCACGATTTAGAATAAAATTACACAAGATGAATCGTGTATGTAATGCCGACGGACGGATTTTATGACGACTGTCGAGCTAATCTTTTTATTTTATTATATCACGTTAATTTAAAAAATACAAGATCGCGAAACCATTATTCGTTAATCAAAGTAGGGAGAAATGGCATGTCTTCGTGACTAACGAAAATTAAGAGAAGTTAAATGTATTTAGAATTAATTTGCGAAAAATGCTGCTGAAGGTATTTAATATTGGAAATTGCAAAATTGTCGCGAGCGCGACCATTCACTCGTGAATTAAAGCTACAATCTAATTAAGCCGGGTTTCAACCGGCGCGCGCTCCATTTTTCTCAACCGCTCATCGTTTCTTGATGCATCGATTGCGCGTGTCCGGAGCGCGAGCGTATCTGGTTTGATGTTCGGTGCGCGAACACTCGCGATCGAAGTGCGCGCTCGTTAATTAAATCTCCAAGTACCTCCACGGTGTAAACTGCAATCCCGGAAGCGACATGTGCGACCACCGAGATAAGATGCGTCCCGGGGTGTGGGATAAGTGCCCGCGACGTACGACGTAAAAGAGTAAATTGGTATCAGTAAGTCCTCTAAAAGGGTACTTAATTGCCACCGCTCAGTCGTCATATTTTATGATTTAATTAAATCGCAAGTATCGCGCTTCTTTTTAGCTCTGTTAAAAGGTTGCGCATTCGTAATTTCATCCGGATGGAGGCTAAAATTGGATTTTAACTCGCAGTAAGCGAAATGCAAATGAAGGAACAAAGAGAAAAAGGAAGACGTCGCGACATTACCGATGAGTAAATTGAGTTTGTTTAGATATGGCGATATTTATATGATTTTTAAATATCATTATTTCCTCTTTTTAGGCGCTCTTTTTATTAATTTCTTTGAAGTCCCGCTTTTGCGAGCTACCCTGTCATATTGCACGAAGTCAGGGAGGAAAAATCATTCCTTTCGTTCGCTCAGTTCGCTATGAACTTTGTGATTCGCTAGTCAAAGCATTTTTCGTTAATTAAATTCCCAGGTATTTCGTGTCGTAAGCATTGATGCTGGTAATATACCTGGATTACCGCGAACGAGACGTACGCTTTGTCTTTGGGAATTGCAATCAAGGAAAATTTTATATAACTTATGCTAATCTATTTCCACAACTACGAAATACTGGAGTTCAATAATATTACGAGAAATCGCGACGCCACAAACAGTGCTGAACACCTCGCTTTTGTCAAGTCGAATCAAAGATGTAATAAATGTGAATTATTTAGCTCGCGACGTATATGAAACTTTAAATTTATGACATGTGCAACTGCAGGATTTGTCAACTTTACTCGAAATTCCTTTACATTTATATAACATATCGCGGTACGAATCTAAGTTAAAAAACGCAGATAGCATCGAGTGCACGGTGATTTTATCTATATACGTATGTGCGCATGTATCAGCCGCGTCTGCGGTTTATTTGTCAAGGAATTCTGCGCTAATTAAATCTGCAGGTATCGTAAGTGCAGCGTGGAAAGCGATCCCGGAAGCGTCGAACCGCCGCATCGCTACCGGACGGTTGTGCCGTATACCGGCATGCGGGATAAAGCGTCCGCCTCGCTATCTCCTCCGCCGCGATGAGTGGAGGAGGAGAAGGAGGAGGAGGGGGAGGGAGGGGACGGGGGGAGAACGAGAAGCTGTAATTTTAAACGGCTCACGGTTAATACCCATTAGTGACTGGGTTAATACATGATTCACGCGCGCGCGGAGATTGTCACATTCGGCTCGATTCTAATTATAATTTATCGCCCGTACGCGAGATCTTCCCACCTGACTTCCGCCTCGCGCGTACCCGTAAAAGCTCGCGTCACTCACGATGGTACGCGCGTACTGGTAAGGCAGTGGCCAGCGACGTGTGTACGCGTCGACTTTTGTGAAACATAATCCGACGTTATACGTTGGTTTTATTTTATATAATATTCTCGGCATTGTATTATTACGCACATTACATTACACAGTATTTCGCACCTCTCTCACTCTCTTTCTCTCTCGGTACATGCTTCGTTCTTTCGTTTTACCGCGTGAATTTGAGCGAAACATTTACTATGCTGTACGTTTTCTCCGGCAGTTTATCGTGATCCGAGATCTGGTTCTGCTATGAATTGAATTTAAAAAAGATCTCGCGACGTGCTAATAAAATCTCCGCGCGATGTAATTGCGCTGTGTAAATGTGCCGTTTTATTCTTTCTCTCTTTAAAATCGCGATAATTTTCTAATTCCCTAGCGATCACTGTGACGAAAACTGGTCGTTAGTGATGTGCATAGGTGTAACTTATCCTGGGCGATATGCATGTATGTATGCATTCGTGATACATTCCGGCCTGCGTGGATTACAAGCGGCAATTTAAACACGCGTTATCCCGCGTTACAAACGAGCCGAACGATTACTTATGCGCGACGTATCGTAATTTCCGTGACTATATCGCTTTTCACGCCGCAACATCGTCGAAATAAGATCGCCTATTAATTTTCCGCTCGGTCGCTCGCCCAATGATGACTTGCGAGAGATTCCACAGATAGTATAAGTGGAGAATGTATGAATAGACAAGCGACAACATTTGTAAATCAAAGAACATTTCGCAGAAAAAAATTTACTTCCCTCGTGGCCTGCGAATGGCTTGATAATTAACGCGTTACAATCGAATATTAAAGCATTTTGGTAGATTGGATTTGGGCAATGGAAATAATCAACAACTAGTAAATAGGAAATGTATCTTTTATTTTAATTAACATGATTTTTGTTGTACATAATTTTAAAACTAATCTAAGTTTAATTACTAAATTTTTAATCAATAATTGCTACTGAAAACGTGGAATTGGAGGATAACAACGACGAAATAAATTTCTAATTAAATCCTTTGTGGGAATAAGCTATTTTTACTTGGAACGTGAAGACGTGTTTCTACAAAATCTTGGAAATGTGCTCTTTTTCGGGTAAAGCTAAAATAATTTTGTAATTACTTCGTAATTGACTTGTCTACTTCGTCTGCAATGATTAATGAAGAAGAGAATTGCATAAGGGTTAGAATACGCGGAAAAACCGGTTGCATAACGCGACTTGTAGAAAGCTATTGCAATTCTAATTGTATCATAGCATCGAATTATTAACATATGCATTTTTTATTTCGCACTGTTATCATGTGGCCTCCACGCGGAACGCCGTTTCGCTTTGCTAATTGGAATACTGTTTTTAAAAAAGCTTAAGCACAAATCAATAATAGGCAGCTGTTTCGCTAATTAATGCTGATCATATTCTCTCCATTATTAGACATCACTTTTGTATCCCGTGGCGAACTCTTCCTTTCATCATCCGTTTCTCGCTTGTTGTTTGCTTTTGTAGCCCTTTGTGAAACCAATTAATGACTTGTTCATGTTTTCATCACACCGTCTATTGTAATCGACAGTGCTTTTATTATTTGTTTACACGCGCCTTTAAAAAGCGAGATGCGAGAATGCAACCTGTTCACAAAGGGAAAAAATATCGCTAATAGACTATAACGAAAATTGAAGTTCGTTTGGAATTATTTAATAGAAAAATAGTGCATGTTGCATTTGGAGATATTTTTAGAAAGATATTTTCGTTCCTCCGTGTGTCCGACGTTAAGTCGAAAGACGTATATTTGTGGAACGGGTAATAACCGATTCAGTTTCAACTCGTCGTGTTGCAAATCAGAATTAGATTGCGATTAGATTCGTTCTTGAGAATGCACCGTAGTTTACAGCTATGCGCACTTGGAAAATATATTGTTTACGCGATAACTGCCGTTGTTCGTTTCTACTCTGTTCGCTTACCACCATATTTCGCGGCAATGAGCACGACGCGAACTTTTATCTCGGCGCCGGTGATGTATGGTCCCGGCGTCGCGACGCTCGCGTCGTCTCGCGTAGATCCAAGGTGGCCCACAGTTGATGTCACTTTCTTTACGCGGGTGAAGTCTCGCCTTTTCGGAATCTTGCCGGCGCTTCCCGCAGAAATGGCTTCGTGCAGATTGGAGTGAAATTTATGCATGACGCTTCGTTCGTATACCTTGCCATTATACTTAACTATTTTATTTCTCAAGTTGCGTTTTCTAAATTCACGTTTCTAAATTATCTAGTTCCTTTAAATTCTCCAAAATGTAATGTCTGTTTGGTATTTGCATGAGGAATTCGCGCTGGCAGACATTTCCCCTTTCAACCCCTTGTTTTGCATATCCTCGGCGATGACCCTGCGCATCCCAGTGGCCGTGCCTTCTGAATGCGCATCCACGTCGGCGGCGAGTGCGAGGCTGAAGGCGCAAGACGTTTATGTATTTAGGATGAACGTACATTGTAAGGGAGAAGGTCGATTGCAAGGGAGAAGAACTTCCGTTTCGTCTTATCTCCCTCTGCCTCCCCGTGGCAGAGGGGTGGACACCCATCGCTGTTCCGCCTCGCCCCTATCCGCCCGACATTCGAGAGTTTCCGCGAATAAATGTGTATTTGTTTTGTCGCACGGCACTGTGTAGCAAAGGAAAGTTGTTCCTGGGTCTCCGCGTGAATTCCCGTCCGCTCTTCTTCCTCGCGCGACCCGCGCGTTTATTTTCTCGATTGCACGGCTGTTACATATATGTGCGGGATGTCTCCTGCGCGAGAGATATACCTCAGAAACGGATTCGGAACTTCGTAAGAGCGAGATGGCTCGTACGAAGATGCGCCCAACTTTTCGTTTTCTTTCGATTAGTTTTCTTTTTGTGCCGCGAGATTTGATACAAAACAGTCGTTGATCCAATTATCCCCTCGTCTTTAAGAGCTGCATTCTAAATGACTACCTTGCTCTTGAATATACAGCCGGACACGCCCAATCGTAGATTGCCCAACGCGTTCACAAATTCCAGGCATTCCTCCAACTCATCGACTATCATCTTTTGTACGTTGAATATTTAAAGCAGCCTCTTGAATATTTCGTTAAATATAAAATATTGAAATATTTCGTTATCTCGCTGTCGAGTTACCTTGGGTATCTCTTTTTTTTTTTTTTTTCAAATTTTGTAGATCGGTTTATATATTTATATTATTTTCCGAGTTTTGCGTTAGTTATATAACGGTAGAATTATAGGTTTAGACGAATTTCATGTTCGATGGTGAATTATTCTTACATCAATATCGATTGTTATATTCAGTATTTTATAGCGAATGTAATATCGATTATTTGTATCTATCGAAATCTCATGCTAAATCTTCTTTCGCGTAACTCTCATAGGACCGATTTAGCGCGCGCACGTTCTTTCGCGAACGCGAGGAATTATGGACGCGCATACCTATCCGAGTGGAGAGGGAGCGGGAGAAAACGAGAAGAAAAACGAAACGGAAGGACTCTACTACCTCTCCTCTTTCGGAGCAGCTCGGAACAGCAGGGGAACCGGTAATCTTTCGTGCGGAACCGGCCTTTATTTCTAGCTGTCGCATATTTTCGCCTGCGACGCGTTCGAGCAAAGGGGCGTCGACGAGTCTCTCTGCCTTCTCTCCGCTTCGAGAATCGATAATCTCGATCCTCCGTTCGTTCTATGCCGTGGCAGCGCCTTTTCTTCTCTTCCCGGGCACCTCGCTCCCGTGATGTCGCGCGGATGCACGGTTATCTAAATAACCATGAGGCTTTATCGACCGATACATTTTCTCTTTTTCTTCTTCTTCTCCCCCCCCCTCTCTCTCTCTCTCGCTCTCTTTCTCTTCCTCTTTATCTCGCAACGACAAGTTGTACTTTACACCGCCGTGAAATGCCTCTTCACACTCGCACGTGTGATGTCGTCGAGTTCTCCCGTAGTCTGTACTGATAAAAGCCACACCGCACGTTAAGCCGCATCGATTTTTATGGGCATTACGCGCATTAGCTTGTCGGTCTCGCGACAGATTGCCCACCGAAATTCGAATGTACGGTGCCAAACGGGAGCGATATCGGGCATGCAGCGTTTAACGCGAAACGTGATTGGCTCGGTCCGTCAGATGTGAAGGCAAAATCCTAGTTTCACAATATGAAGAAACTAATACTCGTCCGACCAAAGGGCAATTAATCGCGACAACGGATTTTATCTTTTTGTTACAAAAATTCGCTCCTTTCTCCCGTGTGAGCATAATTGACTGCTCCACGAATCGTTTTCATGTTAACTCTAATATTAATTATAATTTAATATAATTCCTTTCTTTTTTTTGTCTAATAGAAGTGAAGGGACGGGAAATCGATCGAACGTTAGTTAATAGTTTGTGATAGCCTTACATTTAATTGCACGTAACTCATAAACTGAACGAAAGTTTTGTCGTGATCCTTTAATGATCGTGTCTCTCCGCGTTAACTGACGTAAAACTGTAAAGTTCGCGGAATCGATAGGATATAACATACTGATAGACACGTCGCACGACCTGGAAAACCGACAGATACAGAGCGCAGTAACCGGAAGCTGGGCGACCTTAAGCGAGATAAGGACGCCGGATATTACGAAGACGTCAAAGTAGCAGGCCCGCTCCTCCCCTCTGCCCCCCCCCTCTCTCTCTCTCTCTCTCTCTCTCTGTTTAACAGAGGAAACCTGCAACGAACCCCTCGCCGTTGCACTTTGTTGCCGTTGCCTATCTCCTCCTTAACAGCAAACACCTACTACTATTCCGCCCTTCCGCGCCCACCCTTTTCCGTGCCTAACTACTCACCAGCTAAACTAACGTCGTTATGCCGAGACGATATTATGAGCGGGTACAAACGACGCTCCGCGATCGGCTCGCCCGCAAATTGCGGACGTACAAATATTACGCAATTATTTGGAACATCGGGAAAACACCGCGGTCGCATCGGCGACATATTCGCGGGAATCGGCTCTCGCGACGGGAACATTTGCCGCAACGTTCGGCGAAAATGTTGGCGAGATATGGCAGCGTGCGAAGCAGCACGGTGAATAAGCGAAGAAAGCGTAATTTGCGTCGTCGCAAATCCGATCGAGAATTTCGCGACTGCACGATTCGGATGCCGGCGCTGGAAAAATGCAGGAGAGACAGATATATAAAAGATTTGGACGGAGGAGGAATAAACAGCGAGCAATTTAGCAATAATGTAATAATAAATTGCTCTATAGAATAAATTGATTCAGTTATATAAGTAAAGAAAGTTGGTCGAGACGTTTCAATTCGTGGAAGGGTGGCCTCCTTTAGTTCGGATGAAGTAAATTTTATTTTAAGAATTTATACAGCAGAATTTATCGCGCGCGATATTACGTACATACTATTAATCGTGCGGTCCTCGATTTACAGAAATAATAATTAATAATAATTGTGCAGCTGTTACATCTCGACGGCACGGTAGCGTTTGATTCGTCTTTTGATTTCGATTTTGACGATCCCCGGCACGTGTTACTCGAGAGATGAAGAAAATCTAAGCTCGAGGTATTCAGGCATTATTTGAAACAGCCAGGCGATACACGGCGGATATGAGAAGTGAGAAGAGACGAAATTCGAGACTCTCTGCAGTGTAGCTGAATCTCCTGGACGTCCTCGGAAATCCTGCACAATCCCTCGTGAACACGTATATTCCATCATTCCCTCCACGACCGATTCGATTGGTTCCCAGTTGAGCTCGCTATGTTAACCATCACTAACACAATGTGAGCAGAAATTGATTAATACGATCCTATCTCTCTAATCGTTTCTGTCGGATTTTGATGGATCTCGCGTCACCAAATTATAAATTTCCCCGACGTTACAAGGTGCGTGCTGAAAGTGGAATTTTGTCTTGTACAAAAGTCTGTCTTTGACGTGTGATTTCCCGCAATAAAACGGGATTACAACAGTTCTTTGTGCTAATAAAGCCCCTTCATCTGTATATCAATTTTCCCATCTGTCACTCACGATCACTGCTCCATTTAATTTAGTGCGAGCCCTTCGCGGATGATGTACTCGCTGTGCAGTTTGCTTCGCACGTGCTGGCGAGTTTGCTTTTACGCGTGCTTAATATGTATGATCGTAATATACTAGACTGTATTAATTTATAACATAATGCTACGTCGTATAAATTGCTCTGAGTGTACAACAACCACGTACACAGATTTCAAGGTACGCACTTAATCCTCAAATGCATCGTCAGCTGATAACAGCGCGCTAAAATTCGTATGAAGCAGAGAAATGTGTTTTATAAACTGTTGGGAATATGAATTTGAGAGAAATAGACGACGCAGAGGGTGAGAGAGGGGGAGGATATGACTAAAGATAACTTTTTCGTTTTGACGTAAAGGTCGCGTATATCTAATCTTTAAACGCGTATTGTACCAGAAAAATGCTGACGTACATAAGAGTCGATTTGAGAGTCATGAAAGGGTCAATTCCGAATTGACTTCAGCAAGGTTGAGCATCTTGTATAGATTCGCATGACGAGCTCGATCTATTCCGCTTATTCGTTTCGCGGAACTTGATTCGCTCGCGAGAGGTTGCGCATGCATCTCTCCGAGCGCGAAATACGCATTGAACACACGCGGCGAGAAGTCACCTACGTATAGATGCGAGCTGCTGCAACTCTCGTATATATAAATATATCTATAGATATATATATATAGGACCCTTCAAAATTCAATTCCGCGACTTCGCGTACTCTGTTCGGTCCCGCGATACTCGACCGTCCTCTCCGGGGAATTAAATTTCCATCCGCTTCGATCGCATTGCCAGAGAGAGGTCAGGCCGAATATCTCGCGCACAAACGTTCGCGCGAGAACGCGGCAGCCGATCGCGGATTATTATTTGGTGGTTGACCGCTCACGAACGAGATCCCTCAATTCCTCCCGAGCGCAATATTGAGATGTAACTAAATCATCTCTTCCATCTCGCCGTGCATCCCATTCGCCCCGTTTGCCGGCGTGAAAAATATTTAATTTTACATGGATTGAAAGGTTGTTAGCGCTCTCGTTATTTATTACGAAATACTTTATATATTCATTCGGTCAATAATAACGCTCGTACACTTTAACCACGATATGTCCTCTCTATTGTAAGAGTCATTTTTCGCGCACAGTTCTCTAGCGATAGTTCACTGCGAGATAATTCAAACGGTGATTATTACATTGTTTTTCTCATACAACTCGTTACTTAGATTCTCGATTGTGGCGATATGGTATATCAATATCGGAATTGGCGTTCAAAAATTATATGCAACAACGACCACGTGTAACGTTCTGAAATCGCGAAAACGATGATGAAATTGCATTGAGCGTGCTCTCTTAAAGTCAGTCAGTGGATCATCACTGAGAAGCGGTGAATAGTCATGCGAAATCGCAGCGATGCATTTTTTACTGTAATCAGTGATATCGCACCGATTGACTTTTATAAGAGCTTGGTAAATTTTTACAGCTCGCATACGTAAAGGAAAGTCCCCTATTACGAGGATGGGCTTCTAAAGTGAGATAGCGGATTTTCAACGTCCAAATTCAATGACAAATCTTTTTACGCAACGATTACACGATCTATCAATGAATTTTCCACCAAACAGATTTCACTTCAAGAGCAATAAATTCACGGTGGAACCAATAGACGATGCCTGTTAACTTAACAGAAACCCCGCTACCTCATATTAGGAACTTGTCTCGTAATAGGGGACTTTCCTCTACGTACAGTCTTATTCATTGTGCCTGGACCTGCATATTTATCATCAATTTTTCTCATCTATACAAATCACCGAGTTTCAGGCTGTATGTATGTACTGCCACAGATTTCTATAGAAGCTGTGTGAATTACAACCTGAAACTCATCGATGTATAGAGGGGAAAATAAAGATTATGGAAATGTGAATCCCAGTGAAACTGAGGTCCAGGGATTAATGAATAAGACCTGTACACACGGCACTTTTCTCACACACTCGTAGATATATCGCCAATGATTTTATCGCTCATTCGTGACCGAAAACGAAACGCTCGTATCTATCGCCGCGCGGTTTATGCGGGCGCGTTTTTTACCCCTTTTTCGTTTTTTAATTGTTATTCGCCGCCGTGATGTAATATCTTCTCGACTATACGGAGTTACTATATATTTCTTCTTTTTAGCTCTCTTTTCCTCCCCGAATTGCCACGATCGGTGAGAGCGCGGCAGCGTTTTACGCTCGAGCCGCTCGAGCGATTAGTCCGCAACTCTCGACGTTCAGATCTCTACATACGTGAGAACGGCGATTTATCCTGCGAGAGCGCGCACTTTCATAACGCGGCATTTCCTTCGCACGGCACGCGTATCAATTATTCTATCGCGCATTATTATTGCCGTTGCTCGGCCTAATTACTCCTCGCGACCGCCCAACGGAATTCGCGATTCTGTCCGCATTTCAAGCGCGGAGGAATAAAGGCATCGCGCGGTGTGCGCTGCTTCCTCATCTCTCCGGCCGCACGAAAAGCATTTATTAGCAGTATCAACGTATGTGTTTATATACCTGGCGGATTTATCTCATGTTGCAACTGACAAGATCAGTTTTTATGGATGGTCCATATTGCGAGCTTCGCCTAGTGCATACCAACTCAAGAAGTTAACCTGCCTACCTATTTATTCGTGCAGATATTTGTAAGTCATTACACTCTTCAAATATAATCAATAGAACATTTGAATAATCCTTTTGAACACTTGGCGGTACTTCGGAGTAAGATTGATAAGCTGCAGGAAAGTCGCTGCATTATTTCAGAAGCGCGGATACACACTTTTTCCTCTCTATGCAGGTCCCGAGCTCAGTCGCATAATCACGCGATCGAGATTTTTCAGAAAGATATTCTCATTCAAGAATCCCGCGGTCGCGACTTCATAATATTATATTTAACGGCGACGTACGGGTCGTCTATATAAATTTCCGCTGATTACCGCGCGCTCTAATAATTTTGCTCGCTAAGCGGAATTCGTAGCTGCGCGAATTTCACGAAATTCTACTAGACAGTACGACAGAATGTCTCTCGGCTGAAAATGAAGTTGAGTTAAATTTTCATCGCGCCACTGACGATTTTCACCGTATCATGTCGCCAAGCGCAGAATTTTTGAGGATTCGGATTTCTATTTTAGCGTGTTTTTGTTCCGCGAATTTCTACATATTTCGTCACTCGAGAAATCTGCAGGCGAAAAGTGTTCACGTCTTTTTTACTTCCGCTTCATTTGGTTTATCATATATATAAGAATAGAATATGATTTGATATCTATGCAAATTTTATCTCTTCGGAGTGTAGGATACTTGCGCCGAAATTGAGGCGAGAAATCAAAGAATCTGTTTCGTATAAAACGATGCAGTTTCTCTTAAACGAGAATATAATACACCACTTTTAAATTACTACACAAATGGAAATTATCTTTTTCTATCAAGTCTAATGATTTTACACCTTCTGACATTTGTTCTTATTACAATTTTAATATTTCTAATTAAATTGTTCTCTTTACAATTGCAATCGCGGAACCTAAGACACGTTTGAGAAATTACTTAACGAAGATCGTTTAATCGCAGCGTAGCTAGGTTTGCATAAATCCTAGTTTCCACTTTCATCTCGAGTATAAATTTAATAAATTCGGTTCAAATCACACATTAAAACACCGCAATAGCAATAAACGCTTAAATGAGCTGTTTCTACGCATAATGCTTACCGGCTGAATGAGCTCACAGAGCCGAATTGCAACTGCAATAATTGCCGTAGTTGATTCGCAATATCAACGTAACAACGGTAATAGAATATTGCGACGTACTCGTAATACGCTGTAAGTGCACCGTGCGTTAATATCCTACGTAAGCCATTATTCTATCTTGTCCCGTCGCTTCTCCGCAGAGTCTGCGATACATGTGCAATGTTTTCACCGTATATTCCAAAGATCATACGATCGATGTAGCGTTGCACGTCGCGAGATATCGCTCGCACCGATGAATCCCTACGCGGATAAAAAAAGTTTAACGGAAAGTTAAGCATCCGAATTCCATCGCGATTGCGGGAAAGACGCTTTCGGCAAGACGTGCGAGCGACTGGCGTGTCGATCAGGTTCTCTCTTTCGCGGGCGAGAGTACCAGGCACGGCATCAGCCCATCGAATGCAGCGAATTGATCAGCTTGACGGCGGTAAACCGGCGCGATAACGCAAAATCGCGGGAAATATACGCGAAAAGCCGGGCGGGGTGGCTCTCGCGCGCTGAATGCAACCGCGCGATTCCCGCATACATTTGTCGTGTGATAACAGCAACGGTGTATTCCGCTAATGGAGCCCGTGTACGGACGATAACAAAACAGAGCAACAAAGCAGCTGCTAGAAAATAACGCATCGCCGAGAAAGAGAGCTCGGATCCATCGAGAGGGGGTGGAATATTTACGCGGCCGTGGGCAAATTGCAACCGGGACTATATGTAACTGCAACTGCGATCGCACAGGTGCGGGCGCGCGCGGTATTTGTGCGTGCGACTCCCGCCGTGGCCGAATACGCGTGTGCGGGATGACACAATATCCAGTGATATCAAATTGATGTTTATTCAAGTGGGCGCAACATAAGCGCGACAGGCTTAACGGGAGTTTGGGCCAGGGCTCCGGCTATTGCTGCGGATCTTCCCCGATCCCGACGCGTGTGCGTCTTTCTCGTGTAGAAGGAGAGCCAAACAGAGAGAGAGAGAGAGAGAGAGAGAGAGGAGGAGGAGGGCTTCTCTCGCAAACAGTCCGTCTATCCCTCGACACATGTGCAACATGCCGTTGTCCGTTTAGCTGAATTATGACGTACAAGCAGGATGGATACGTATAGACGTATAACGCACCCATGTCAGCCGCATCGTCGCCCCTAGGCGCCTCCCTTATAATACACCCAGACGTCAATTTCGCGCGCGCGGCAACATGAAATAGGTCTTTGGGGAAATAGGCGTATTGTCTGTGCGAACTTTATATGCTCTTGGGAGGGACCGGCGCGGCACCGGCGAGCAAAGGCGCATCGCGGACACCAAATGACCGGCGAGCGTTATTAACCTTTTGACACGCGCGCGATACGCATCTATTGTGCGAATTTATCGTGTGCGCTATCTGATAAAACGAGAGCGGTGACATCGTTAGCCTTCGCGCCTTTCGACGCGCTATCGATTGTGACCGTTTATTGCTACGTGAATCGCGTTCCGTCGCGTTTGGAAAAAATCTAGGCTGCGCAGTCTCGAGGGGATATAATCGTCGATAACGATTAACGACGTGACGCGGAATAAAAATTAACGCAAAATCATCCGGGGACTCTCTTGAGCTCGCGCGAGCGAATCCACACGGCAGTCGGGAGAGCGTTGAAAAATAATTTATCAATTTTCGGAAAATTGTTTTATTGCCGATCGATGGTCGTTATTCTTGGCTTTATTGAAAAATTAGATGGATGGATGGATGTTAATTCCTGGAGCACTGCGAGAGCGGAGGGATTAAACGGAATGCGAACAGTTAATCGCGGGATTCACCTGTGTTTTACGGCTGTATCGACGAGTTCGAGTCGGGGAAAAGCGTCAGAGCCAAGCGAGGATCAAACGAATATCCGCCGCAAAACCTGCCGTTCCGCTAAAAGCGCAAATGAACATTAAAACGCGAAGGATAAATCCGGCTGTTTGTAAATGTAACGCGGTACGTTCTCACCCCGAGCCTCCATCGAGATCATGCATCGCGAACAGCAGTATGCGCCCCGGCAAATGGATGGGGGGGGACCGCGGTTGCCCCCTTGGCGTCTTTCCAATTTCGATAATCTGATCGCGCAATCATTATTATACTCCATTATTGGCCTCGTTATTTAACGTCTGCTAAATCCCAGGAAACCGCGTCCCGTTTCCTCTACTATTTTATCCGCTGCAAGCAGAGGCTCAAAAAGGGAGGGATTAGAAGATCGTTTACAAAACGGCTAGAACGACGAATGTGTTACTGTTTATTTTAGAAAACGGAGTAGAGAATTAATTGCGTGGCGTACGATTTGTTAAAATTTATCAACGCCACGTAACATAACAAGAATATTATTTCTCTTGTTTTTTTTACTTTTTAAAAAATTGCATTAATCAAGTCGAATACGATTTTGCGTTGCACGAAATGTTAACGTTGCTCGTCACGCGGATTGTGACAAGTATCTACAGATTAAGCGCTGCTAAATCATAGAGATTAGGCGCGAGAGAAGCCAATAAACGCATCCCCCCCTGTTCGCACCGTGGGGCAAATTGAAGGCGTGAGGAACATACACAATGTCTCGTTTGTCTGCTTTATTCTTCGAGTACGATTTTCTAAGGGCGGAACGAGTGGAACGGCGCGTTCTTCAGGGTTTACTTTAGAGTCTCTTCCCTTCGCAGCGGGCTCTTGGGCGAGAAGTAACACGATTTCGGCGCGACGCACGGAGGGCGAAGGTATAAAACGAAGGTTTTCACGAGGGCGTAAGCCCGCTAACGAGCGACAAGCAGCGTCGAGCTACTCGGCGGAAAATGAAAATCTTTTTTAGGCGACGGCTAAAACACCGGCGTGAGAGACGGTAGATGATGCGCGCGTTATATCACTCTTGCTATAAAAGCTAAGGGCGCGATAGATACAAATGGGGGGGCGGGGAGGATTTTAGAGCGTTAATCGTTGCGAGAAGAATTCGCTTTTCTAGAATACCACGCGGCAGATTTGGAAGCGATGTAATTGAATTTATTCAAAGCGTAAACGAGTTTTCGTGTGTTAATCGAAGGGCTCGACTGTGTTCAATCGTTAAATAGCAATTCACTTAGGAGGATGTCTATGCTCACAGATTCCAGAATTACATTAAAAATAAAACACTCGGCGGAAAAATACGTTGTTGTTTTGAGAAATAAACACGAGAGACAAATAAATTATAAAAAATACAAGGACCGTTCTCAGTTGTTTCATATCAGCGTTTTAATCATTCTTCTAAATGGAGAGTAAATAATTGGAGACTGTGTGGAGCCGCGTAATAAACAGTAAAAGAGACATTTACGTTTAGTTTAACTGCAGTCGTGATCGGAATGCAAGCAAAAAATACGCGTTATTCGCTCGCGAGCAGTATTGAATGACGTAAAATGACTTTTCGACGCTCGCGGCAAAGGCGCGAGTTAACAATAAATTTTATTACGTTATAGAAGACAACGTTATGAAGCACACGCTTGTATTATATAACAAAGAACAGTCGTAATGCATTAAGTTTCAGTCGTTGCTACAATAATGCAAATGTAAATGAGTTCGCGCATGTTGCGCGTTTAATATTTTATTTGTTTAGTACATATGAAGATAAATCTAAAAGTCTACAGCGTATTAAATGAAGTTTTACTCTGAAGGTTTTATTTATTAAAAAAAAGGGGGAGGACTTTGTTCAAACAACTCTAACAATTTTAAAAACATTATAAGGCAAACTTTTCTACGATAATTAATTTAATAAAAACTTGAATAAAAGTTGGAAATAAACACAATTCGTGCGATTGATCCGAAATGATCTTTTAAAATGGTCTCATAAAGTCCGGCGCGCAAAAATGGAAAATAAACACTTTTAACTGCGAAAATCATCTTTTCTGATGCGTCGTTTGTGTAAAATAAATAACGTTAACAATGGAAGAGAGAAAATCAAACGAAAACAAATACTCATTTACTCTTATATTTAAACTCGTGCGTTTCTCTAATCCATTACAACTTTGATCTAATTACGAGAATATCTGTTACGTAATCATAATAATGTATGAAAAAAACAATCAGGAGTCAGTTTTCTTCGCCGTAAATTACAAATATATAAACAATATTATAGGTACCTACATGTATAATATAGTAACAATTAAAATACAATTTCTAAATTACCTCGAGAGAAATAATTTCTCTCTCGCGTGTTTGTCCTAGAATTAATTCTTAACAACACGTAATATTTTTCTAATCCCATAAAATCGACGCGACGATAATTTCCTTGATAATCTGTGATAATATCGGAAGGAGATTGATTGACTTAGGACGGTTTACCTACAATGCTCCATGTAAATAATTATGAGGTGCTTAACCTACGAAATGCGGAGACAAGGATTTCGCATCCAACTAGACTATACGGCTGCGAGGAGACGCATTCGAGATTTTTCCCCGGAACGTCGGCTGCTGAAAAATTCACGAGTATTTCGTATTCGATATTTTGTTGGTCGTTTTACAGCCGTTCGCCGTTCATTCGTAAAAGCAAAGTACCGAAGCACGGAATCATATTTACAGTCTTCCCGCGTCGCAAACTTAGTACGACGCGAAGGTTTCTCTTACTCGTGCATTTCATGAGCATCACTTAAATTATGTTTACTTATTGATAGTCTGCCAATTTATCAAATTGTCCTTTACGAATCTCCAATTACGAAATGTATTATTATTGTCATTTATCGAATACAGATTATAGATACACGTTTTGAAGAAGAAATCTTCTCGGGAACATGCTTGTACATTATAGAACAGTATTTTTGCGAAATTAACAGTTCGTAATCTTATACGCATTTGATTATTATTGTCACTTGTCACATTGCTTTGCATTATTACATATAAAAATAGTAAAAAATCGCTACATGTTAGTTTAGTTACGAGAAATAATAAACGAAGAATACACATGGCGCTACGGATGAAGCCCTTAACGCACTCTGGCGCCCTTCATTCCTTTTTAGACATTTATCACCCAGCTTTTCGACTCGCGCGAGTGTATCTGGTTTTCCTCTAGCCAGACAACGTACCAACGTGTTTATACCCGCGTCGACACATTTGCGCAGGTATTAACGACATCGCCTTTGGTTTGTCAAGGAATCGTGACGCGGTACATTTTCTCGTTGAACTACGTAATAACGCAAGTACGAACATTAATCACAATTCTATTAATAAAGCGTATTACGAAATATGTTCTCTACAAGTAATTTGTACAGAAAAGTACGCGGATTAAATTTGTCGCTGGCACGCAGTTAAAGCGTTACGTCTCGTACGTTAAACGGATCAGAATGGCACGTAATTATTTCCGGACGACAAACTCGCCGGCGATGTAATCAAACACGGATTAAAAGCTCCGCCCGTCTTCGTTAGCGGCGATGGAAGAACTCGAAAAATTCCGAGCTACGTTTTCAAACTTTCGACAATTTTTCATCATCATCATAAAAGCCAATTTAAGTCAGCGAAGCTCCCGTAACACTCAATCCGAGCACTTTCGAAATTACAAACAAGACACCACCTGATCCTGTCCGATCAATGCGAATGTCGGATTGTCCTATCAATTATCGGGCATTGCGTTAAAACGTTCGCCACGTCGAAGAAACGGCAGGGGGAAAATTACTATAATTTTCTCCTGCCGCGCGCGGAAGCCGCACTCGTCGCGGATATAATCAAGTCTCAATTACGGGCGCCCGTCTTAATCAGCGAGAGAATAAGGATCGACAAAGCGGAATTAACCGCGAAATGCGCGTGCACTGGGAATTAATTGCGTAGATTTGTTGGAAGAATAGATATGAATTAACTCGCCAATTTTTAACTCTTGAATCGAAATATCAATCTTCGAGATGCAATGATATTTTGTCGGTTTTTCAACTGTGCGTCAATATTAATTTCAATGTATTTTTAAAGCGATATTAACTTCAATCGGTCAGAAGAGAGAATTCAAAAACATTTTGTTTTACTAATTAATAAAAAATTGATCGACTTTTTTGTTTTTAATTACGAGACATATTTTTCATTCTTTAAATGGAAAATATGTCTCGCAATTGTGCCCAATTCTTTAAATGTTTGATTTAAATGTGTTATTTGAAACATGGTATTTTTAATTAAAATAGGTTTTCGTTTCCAAGGTTTCAGGATTTTTCTATTTAAGGATTAAACAATCTTCCAAAGGATAGAATACAATAAAAAATGACTAAATGTAATTTGACTTGTAGATAGAGTTATTGATTTAATGAAAGTAATATGCAATGAATTATTTATTAAATTTTAAGTAGATGTAAGAAATTATAGGTAATTATAGTAATAGTATATATTTTAATTTATATGTATTTTTGTAGAGATTTATTTATCGCGCACACGAACATAAAATATGCGCCGGTATATAACATAACGGCAAATAAATTCTTTCCCGCTGATGAAAGCTTTTTCGCCCACACTCGAAATATAATTGTGATTAAAATTAGAAAGGTTGAAATTGCAAGCTTGTATAATCAATTAGTTAAAAAGTAGTTTTTTCTTCAGCACGTGACCGGCAGCGGCAAAAAATATTAGATTTGCGGTACAAAGGCAACACATAAATTCAGTAACAATTAGCGAATATTGCATACATCTTGATGAAGGATTTTTTGGCGACGGACTTACGGACATAATTACACAGCACATACGTCACATATATATATTTTTTTATATTAAGAATATTTCAAAGGATGGACCGCACCCATCGACTCTGCCATTTCCTCCTACAGGAAATGAAGTTCGCGTGACAGGACGACGATTACATCCTGCGCAATCAAATACTAGCGACACATCGAACTTATGAAGGTGGAACGTTGATTAAATAATTTAAATTTGTAAAGAATTAAAATTGTAATTATAAAAATAATTATATATCATATAGAATTTTATTAAATAATTAAAATTTTTTAGTAATTATCTGTGAGTTTAAAAAGGGGAAGAAAAGAGAAAAATGCTTTTTTAAATTTATATATAATTTTGCTATTAACGCGTTTGTAAATAATTCGAATATTTCGGATGTACAATGTACGAATCGTGAAATAGATTCTAAAGTAGATTTCACTAAAGTTTCCGGTTCTTAGTGTCACTTTACGCCGAATTTGTTCCCTCTTGTGTCTACTTTTAGTAACGCCGCTTGAGGGACAGCAGATGGTCATCTTTAGTTTCCCTAATTAATGAGGGTCACGTGCAAGTCTTTCACGCGTTTAACGCTGCATTTAGTTTTTCTTCCGTCTCGGCTAAAATTGGGAGTATATTATCGTAATTTACGGCGTATTTTAACAGGGAGAATTTATTTTTAGATTTTACTCATTTAAAGATTTTCTCAAGCGAGTACATAGATGGGTGCATGAATCTATAAATTTTATTGAATCTTAATACCACGAATATCTTCACGTACTCACCAATAATTTTGTGCAAATTATTAAATTTTTCAAATTTCTCGACACTCTTTTTTAAAAAAACTTACTCGTTAGGATATTAAATCATTTTCCATTATTATATTATTTATGATACAGCAATTATGTGGCAAGGTTAAGAAAAACGATATCGGCGCGACAAAGTGCCTCCTCCTGCGAAATACATTCTGTTCCGTCCAGTCGTGCCTTCCCTTTCTCATCAAGTTCCATGGAGGCACAGTACATGCGTGTGTGCGTGAGCGCACAACGAGAGCGGAGGGGGCTTCGCAATGCGAGCACGTCGACGGACGATAGGGCGATACATTTGCGTCGTATGACAGAACGCATGGACCGATATAGCAGATTGGCTCGCTTTCACGTGTGTGCGTGTCTTTCTTCTCCCTCCCACCGATATGCCTTTTCTTTTTCTTCCGATACTCTCGATCTATTACTCTTTCTCTCCCTTTTTATCGCACTCGACTATCGGGCATGCTTCTCTCGTGAAATTTAAAATACATTCCACGTTTGCGTATTTATTCGATGGAGAATAGCTTCGATTTTGTACGTGTTTATCGATTAACAATGACAGTATCGAAAATAAAAATGTCTACATTTTAAGTTCCCGGTATCGCGATACAAACGCTTTATATTTTATTAGACGAGAACAATGTACATTTATAGTTTCGCCAATATTATTATGTGTACGTTCGGTAAATTATTACTTGCTTATTTATTTGGTCCAGATTCAAACCCTGGCTGAGGTGATATTTTTTCGCAATAAATTTAGAATGAAATATTTAGACACTAACACCCTGTCGCGACTTTTAGTCCTTTATTCCTTCAAATTTGCGTTTATCACATTTGAGCCATACGAAATTTTTATTAATTTGTTAATTTACGCGGACGTAACACGCGTTTCTTACTTTCATTTAATTATTGGGTCGGATGGGAGGGTAGCCATACGAATTTTCTTAATTTGTTGGTTATTTATATTTCAACAGCGAATTTAAAAATATTATCGTGAATAGCAGAATCTATCGAATGGGAGGGGAAATATGTCTTTTCCATATGAGCAAATTGAATTCCCTGTTATTACAAAAGTCTGCACCCGATCGAAGCGTGCGTTCGCCTGATACCGGTGATCACGTATTGTACTCGCAACGATCGTTTGTGTCGTAACTCGTGCCACGTTCATGTATTTGTTCGGCACAAAGCAAACCCGCACATTTATTAGGAACATCGGAAAGCAATCGATTATCCACGCGCACACTTGCGTTTAACTTTTGTGAAGGTGCGTTGTGGATCAACGATAAAATTATGGCCTCCAGAATTGTCGAGTTAACAATCGAGAAATTAATCGATCGCACCTGCTCTCTCCCTTTACAAAAGCAAGCGAAGTCCGCCGAAACGAATTTTTAATTGCAGTTTGAATGCCGTCATAAAAGTTAATCTGCTTAAGCATTTTGTCGATTGTTTGCTAATTCTATCCTTTTCTTTCTGTTTTTACAGGTAAGCACAGATTCGGTTTTTCTCCGAGAGATTCTCTTGATGGGATATTCATTGGGAAGAGGAAAGATTCTGAAGGGAAACACGTAAGGTCGTTACCATAATTCGGTTATTTAGGATAATGGCTACAAAGTTCCTTTAAATATTCCAAAACGCTCAGATTTTTTTTCTTATCTAATTACGAACTTTACATGTGAAATGTGAAGCTCTTGCGAGATTTTTCCCCCCTCTGCGAATTATTTAATATCTTTAAAGCGCCATTTTAAAATCGATTACGTAGATTAGATTGCGAGCGGTCGTTTTAAATTTCAAAGAACAAGAAATCAGCGAGACGAGATTTCTTCTTCTTCCCCCTTTTTTTTGAACAATTGCCCGGATTCTCTAATAAGGTCGCGTTTGGCCGAAATGTTTCTCTCGTCGATCTACATACACAGCTCGCGTGCACGCTAGGCTACTGTCTGTTGCAGCTGTTCTGACTATGTTCCCGGTTCTGTGTTCCGCGTTATGAATGTATTCGGCTTGTTCGAGCGAACGAACGACGAGAGCGTCTCGACTGCCTGCGTCCCTCTTTCTCACTCTTCCGTCATTTATTCGGCGATTAATCAATTTCGAAAACGCCGCGATTCACCGCCAAAATAGAACGGCCAGCCTGCGTACGTTAATACCGGGGCGACGCAATTAATCATTCCGTAGCCAGAAAGCCGTACGTAATTCTATGTAATTATTTGACATCGTCGCGGGAATTGTGCGCAACCTTGTATCAATCAATTATCGATAGACGCCGATCAAATCGCGCCGCCGGATTGAAATCAGGGGCCGAAAAAAAGATGGTAATCTTCCATTTCATTCTTCTCTAAACTCAACAATATTTCACCCCCTGTATAATTTTATTTTCGTTGTTCTGTGTTATTTTTTTTTATTTAGCTCCAACATTCGATATTAACGATTGCATTGAAAGTTCCCTTACGATTCAACTGCCTGTCGGTTCTTCGCGAAAACAGCAATTTCCACGATCTTAAATTTATTTGACATACGACATTCGACATAAGACGACTGCGTAAAGTTCCGCGATGTCGCGGTGCGCGACGTCCTCGAGCGTAGAATTTCGAGATCGTCTGCCGTGCGGAGCCGATATAAACTATAGATAAGTGAGCTAGCGCGTCGTCGGCATAAAAGATTCAACATTCTGGAACATGCGAGGCGGCAACGCGAGACCCACGACGGCGCCTCCCCGTCGTGTGTACCTTCCTTCCCTTCTTTCTTCTCTTCGCAGAAAACGGCACTGTCGTCGTGCGTGAGGCGCCCGATATGCGAGAGGGGCGAGGGAGAAGAGGCGGTCTCGTCGCTTACAAGAGGGTGGAATCGATGCCGCCCTTTATCGACCGACTGCTTCGCACGACACGACGAGTGCTAGTTTTCTTAACTGTTTTTTTTCTCTTTCATTTTGATCGCTCTATCCCCCCCCTCTCTCTCTTTCTCGTTTTTTTGCTGTTCATCTAATTAAGCTCACAGTTTGACGTTGGTCTCCTTCCTCTGTTCTCATCCTCCACTGCCGATTATTCTTATCTTCGTTACTCGTCCGCTATCTCATCGCTATGTACGGACGACGATACAATGCGGGGGTGCGACAGGAATGAGAGATAAAAGACTAGGATGACCCCAGACGGGGAAACTTCAATAGTGTCGTTAGGAACACGGTTGATCGGAGCACTCGATGGAATTAGTTCCTCTTGTGCTTTTTGCGCTTTCTTTTTTTAGCTCGATACTTTCCCGTTCTCCTTCTTTGTTATTACTGGTGTTGTAAATTTTTAAAATTGCTTCAGAAAGGCGAGGGAAAACTTTTACGAATCGTTAATGATCGTATTGTATTGCTGTGCAATAAATAACTGGAACTGGTTCGACTGTCGGAATTGCAAACCGCTCGGCTAACTAATTACAGATCGAGGGCATTTGATTAGAATGCCAATTGCCAGTTTGCGCGTTTTACGACAATCAAATACACGCCGCTCGTGGCTTTGTCAATTTTCCGACGTATGATGACGTATGATGACGATGATCATTGCTGCAGCGCGGCACAAAGTTATTAACGCAGTCACGCGTGTTTCTATCGCCCATACGTGAACGGTGATCCTGAGATTACGTGTATTATAGGCGAAAGAGGATAACAAACGGAAACAAGGGAGGAATGTATATTTGCGCGCTTGGTATAATATTGCTATCCATCTCGTTTCGTGCATCTTTTATTAGACACGCACACAGAGGCGGGAGAAAATGAGATACTCTGAATTTATTGTAACCTGGGACACGTTTCCCCCACGGCTAGCGAGCAAATTAGGAAATTGTTACTTTAGGGACAAACACATAGGGAGCGTAAGGTACATTCGAGGAAACGACCGGTAGGCAATTACTTGGACAGGGCGTGTTTCTAATCTTGTTGGCAAATACAGTTACATTATATTATATTGTCGCTATTTTTGGGAAAGATCGTACTAATCTTGAAATAAAGCCAGGAACTCACGGCAAGGAAATAACGCATACTATATCGATATGATTGAAACATGGTAGTAATATAATAATAATAATTTCTTTCATTGCAATATGCAACAATACAGAAATATAAGAAATATAGGATATAATTATTTATTTCGTTCACTTGGACAAAAATTTTAAGTACAAGTCGCGTTTGCGGACACACAGGACAGCGGAGTCTCGCATTTAGACGAACACGTGCGTGAAGTATACATAGACATTATTATGCGTTATTCGCAATTTACCTTTCATTTTACATGACAGTTGTACACAATTCCGCTAAATTAGTTGTATATTAGTGCATTCTCAAAAATATCCCCGTACGCTTTTATTCCCGATACCGAGAGATCTAAGCTGCGCTTCGTCGATCGAGCACGAGATGCTCGAGAAGAAGAATTCACCAGAGAATGCTGGCGACATGCATTTGTGCATCGCACGAAGTTTCCTTGACGAAAAATTCCTTTGTGCTATCGAGAAGAGAGTTACGGAGAGGACGGAAATTTTCTTTGCACGAGAGTTTCGCGTGTTATACAGGATACCTTAGGAATACCAGATGCCCTTTTAAATATGAGTACTAAAAAATAAAGCAAGAAATATGGCAATTTTTCCAACAAACGACCACGAGATACTAGTAATTTTGCAATTATTGTATCTCGCATGTTTCACCCCATTTATCTTTCCGCGATCACATTCTTGTGCATTGAAATTGTCTCATACCGGTGGAAATTCATTCCGTCGCGTTATCACTATATCCTATTTCTGCACTTTGATCGGCTCTGAAATTAAACGATCGAATGTCAATTTTCTTATCTTTCATCTTTTAAGTGAACAAATGTAATTTTATATCTTCGAAGTTTAATTCCGTTTTCAGCCAATCAAGTAAGAACGCTATTTTAATTCATCGAAAAACGAAATAGGAAACGCGTTTGCTTTGCTTTTCGAGATTTGAATTAATACCGTCTATAATTCACTCTTAGTTTCATAACTCATCAAATTTATATATCTAAGCTATACTTAATAAATCTCATTAATTTGTTGATTTCGAAAGCAATGTAAAGTTAGCTTCGAGATATCATAACTTATGATAAGCTTGCGATTTATTTCGAGAATAAACTGTAATGAAAATTTGTTACGTACAGATTCTTAAAACGAAAAATCTGATTAAAAATTTGAACGGAGAATATTCTGTTTTCTTAAATGACGAGTTCGACGTAGGTATTTTATTTGATGTACATGTTATCCGAGAAACTCATCTAATCAGTTTCGGATCGAATCGTATTTCGAAATATCTCTAAGGGAACGTGATCTCTTACCGGTTCTCTTCCTCGAAGAAGTGCGCAATCTTTTCGTAACGTAAAATAAACCCTGTCGAAAATGTAACGGTACATTTTAATATTCCAACACAGTCTATCTTCGTAAAAAATTATGTGACTGTTCTCTCACAGTAATAACATATAGATTTTTTGAAAAATTTTGTTAAAAAATCTTAATCATTTAATAATGACGATAGATATTTAGTTAAATATTTGCTGAGCAATTTAAATTGTGAAACTGTAGTCGAATTTAAAAATCTGAATTTTTACCGTAGGGCTAATGAATCTAACGGTCTCAGAGCGGACCAAAGAGGAAAGATTTAAGCATCCTTTGTCGTTCGATTATCGGACGTTTCAGTGAGCTCCAATGGCTTTCCAAAAATTTCCAGCGAACATCGATATATCCGGTCGCTGATATTGGATCAGAAATCCCCGGACGAGACGCAATCTCGTCCATAGAATTTCCCCGCTGGTGACGGCGAGGGGGAGGGCGATCTTGAAAGGTGAGGCGCCCAGACGGTCAGCTAACCCTAACGAAAGGGTCGATCGAATTCCTCTTTTGGAAGGCGAGGGTTTCTCGGATCTAACCAAACGTAGAAGTAGCGCCGCGTGTGTGTTAACGAGGATTCACTGCGAGCTTCCATTTCGGTGTCGGTACATGGGGTCTTCTTCGTTTGACCTCTCTCTATCGTCGGCACCCTTCTCGCCCTTATCTCGTCCCCTTCATCCCCTACGACAGTTTCGTGAATTTACTGCTGCGCACTTTCGCCAAACCAGGAAATACAGCGAGGAGGGTCCTGTCTGAGCTTAGGACGCACCTACGCTCCAGGATCTCCCCAGCTGGACCTCAGGATACAGAGACCCTGGCGATCATCCCTGCCCGATAGGGGAAGGTGGGAGGAAATAACTCTTGACCAATGCATGTATGTGTTCTAACATGTAAGAGCTCATTGGATTCGAGCGTTTCTTCTTGTTCTCCCGGACTCTTTTTATCGTAACAAGAAGGACCACATGGTCCTCGTTTTTCTGGATTTCGTAGAGAACTCCTCGAGAGCTTCGCCTTCCACGAGCAACGAAGGGGTAACTATTAAACAAACAAAACTTTCAGTATAAATGATTCTACGAGTGCAGAATATCCTTCGGGATCTTAATTACCTGCAGATTTATTTTTTACGTTTATATTGCTTTTTCTTTATGCTCCTTCCAGACACATTTTTCTCACTTTGTAACGACTTTTATGTTTTATCTGAAGAGAAATTACTCGGAGAGATACTATTATCCGAATGTGCAAAAATCTCGATAATCTTTTCACGGTTGACTAGATTTAGTTGTTTACTTATAAATTCCTATTGGTATTTTTTACAAAGCAAAGCACATATGTATATCAATATCGATATTGGTACGAACTATATGAAACTAAAAGCAACGTGAGTGTGATTTATTTGCATGAGGTATAGCTTTTTCCCCCCAGAGCCGACTAGAAAACAAATATTACAACTCTTACCATATATCGAACCAATGGAATTAAATCCACCAATGTTTCGTTACCGTTGATTTCAGCACATTTTGATCCCTTTCTGATAAGGGATCGAGTCGAAAACGATACGCGAAACTACCTAATAGCTCGACCGATTTGGGGGAGGGGGAGACTTTCTCGTTCTCCTTGCGTTCTTTTATCTCGTGCGAGGGAGGGACGCCACCGAGTTCCCTGTCTTTCTGATTTTCTTACGACTTTACCAGGATCGCCTTATCCTTTAATCCGATCTTTTTCTTCGTCACACTCTACTTTCCGTTACTTTTATCATTCCTACGGGGAGTTACGGCGCGCCAGTGCGGTTTCTACAGCGTGTATATAGAATAAGTTTCATAGGATAAGTAGATGACTAACTATATAGGACGGATACCATAAACGCGTTTTCGCACTCCTCCTTTTTATCGGAGGCAAGTATTACAGCGGAACAAGAAATCAAAATTATGAAAAATTATGCAAAAGTGAATTATGAGATCCGCACTTGTGGATGCACTTCTGTCGAAAGATTGAGCTAAAACTAGTTTTGAAATGTTACAGTTTAACAAATAAATCTTAAGAGTCAAAGTTTATGGAACTTAATATTACGAGTGCAATGAAATGGTATGATAATGTTAAAAAAAGGGAGAACAATATTTCGTCGCGACATTTCTTGCGGCAGCTTAATCTCCGATTTATTAAAGTTGTTTTATTTTTGAATTATTTAAAGTTTTAATTATCTTTGCTGCAGTGTGTACCATTGGGTACCAAATTATATCTTATCGTACCTTCGATACCCAAGTACTACATCATGTTGGTTGTAACTTGGTATCGCAAGAACATACAAACTGGAAGGAACAAAGCAACATTAATACCTCATTAGTCCGATACCACGGCGGCGATCTGTTTAATCAGCATCGTTGAATTCAGCATCGTCATCAACGTAGCCCGCGAAAAACCGCCGAGGGGGTGGCCCGCCCAACCCAAACTATCGATAAGTGTCTTGATGTTTCATTAATGAACCGAACGGTCGACTTAATGGCCCTGCATAATTGGCAAAACTTTCGCAGTTCTCTCCCCTGTCCTACCGGCGACGGCGCCGCCGCAAGTAACCGAAACCGCCATCCGGTAATAGCGAGAGCCACCACCTTAAGCGTGGGTGGCAAAACCTGCCCGCGGTGTTATCCGATATTCTCTCTGCGGTTAGTCCGTGATCTCGAAACTGGTGGTATCGCGGGATCAAACGAGAGCTGCTGCGCCGTGCTGCGCCGCAGAACCTAGCTACCGTCTTCCCGGAAGCTTATTGGACCCATGTGGCTTACGCTATGGGATACAGAAAGAGAGGAGGGGGGGGGGAGAGAGAGAGAGACCTTGAGATGCAGCTAAGGGACGCGAGAGTTGTAGTATCGCAACTGCGTGTGGATGCAACCGCGATAGCAGAGTTAGTCTCGAGCCGCCATCCCGTTTGGGGGATGCTTACCAAAGTATTGATACTCGGCCCGTAATCTCGGCGCATGTTTAAATACGATCTTCGTTGGCTCATTAATTCGTCAGGGGCGACTTGTGTAAGCGAAGAAGCGTCAAGATGAAACGAAGAAAAATGTCACGCGTGACGCGGAAGTCAACAAACCAATGGCACGGGTACACGAATCTGATAAGAATCGTTGATAATAACCGCCGTTAGAAATGCAAAGCTCAGGACGGAAGAGCTGTTTTGCCTTGAATTGACGCCGCGGTGAAATTAATGCTGCGTTATTGGTCGTAAAATATTTTTCTGTTCATACGCCGTACTTTCAATACGTTATCCGAATACGCGCGAACACACGTACTCGCGATGGAACGATGGTATCTATTTACCCGTCTCTCCACTCTCGTTCCACTTCGAATTACGAAATGAAATAGAAACGCAAACGCGCGGATACGTTACTACTCTTCTTTATTAACCGCGTACGCGAACGAGATACGAAGGGCGAAGTAATATCTACCCTTTACTTCCTGGCACATTCGCTAAATGATATTAAATGTCAAAGTTCGAGACTATCAGTCGGTTATACGGTGGATAAATAATAAAAGTAATTGAAGCGTCGTTAACTTAATTGGCTCGCAATTTAATTGCGATGAACGTTCCGCTTTTTTCACCTATTTAATCTCTCGCACATATTTCGCGATGCCCAACTAATGGAAATAATATAAAAAATGAAAACAGCGTAAAAAATGTATTCCGAGTTTTATATTATTTTTGATAAAACGTTACGAAATATTATACGCAGCCATTATAATCATGTCTCTGTGATGTTTGAGAGGACATTTGTAATTTCGATTTTTGCAAAAATATCAATTGTAAAGACTAAATGAGTTTTTTTTTCTCGCGCCCTTTGTGTTACTTTGGAAAACCGTAGTGACTGCTACAAGGGTCGCAACAAAAAGTCGGGGTTGTTAGCGCGGCACTGTCTATTTTTGCGGCGCTGTATCATCTTTCTCTTTAATAGAGCATCGAATAACGTCGCTAACAGAGTACGGGCGGTAAGTGCGCATCGTTGTGTCGCAACACGATGAAGCGGCCGTTCGTTCCGTGTCCGAGCCGTCGTTACCGGAACCCTGGCGAACTCATAACCGCGTTATCGATTAACCCTTTAAACGCCAGACAATCGTTGGATTTACAGCGCGCGCCCACTGACGTTTTTGCGTTTTAACGAGGAGGGCGGAGGTACACGGATTGGCGTAAATTTTCATTGCACCGTCGCTACAAATTTCTTTTTCCCTCCCTGTCCTGCACTATCCGCGTATAATCGATGGTCGCGCCCGAGGATCCTCCGCTCGCCTCGATTTAACTACAGGTCCATGAAGAAATATAGTGGTTTCGCGTTCGGCTGCAGCTCGTGTAATTTGTCCCAATAGAAACGAAACATCGACCGGCATTATGCGAGCAACTTGAAATGATGATAAAGTGGACATCACACAATGGAAAATCCTATAAAACTTTTAGTTTATAATACATGGTATATGGTACACCGCACGTATCTGTAAATTCCGATATAAATTTACATTTAAACGTGATAATTAAAAATTTAGATTTTAGTTTTGGAGGGTAACGCATTTAAAAGGCTGCGTTAGAAGTCATATTAATTTTCTCCACGCATTCGTGATACTATATCTTTATTTGCATACCTTGAGAAATCGTTTATAATGCTTTGTCACCGTGGACAAATACTCATAAACAATAGTGCCTAACCATTCTATGTTCACTTATAGTGCAACATACATATAAGCTGAAATGGCGTAAACGTTGCTTTCGACCGAAATTGCCGGGCACAATGGACTCGGTATTCATCATTTCGAATTGGCGTGTAGCAATGAAATAATAATCGTGTTTTCTTAAACGAGGCGCCCGCCGGATCAAAGCAGCGCCAGTACTTCCGGAGCCGCCGGTTGGATTTACCCGCGGTATTATATATTTGATTGTAACGGTAATGAACCACACGCCGCGAAGTTGATTTTCATTACTTTTTTCCTGCATATATGTAGATATATGTGTACATCGGGCGAAATGAACGGGACGATGGTGCCAGGGAGAGAGAGCGTACGATTATTAATAACAAACTGGCGCGCGCAGTGCTAGAATTAAATTCTGTTTGCCGGCGCGCGCGCTGCATTTTTAGAGGGAAGTCGCATTTTTCTGCGGGAATTACAGTTTTATTTTCTGGGAATTTTATTGTCAACCGTTTCGAATGAAATACGCGTTTCCATGAGCGCTCTCCACGGCGCCGAGAGGGATAAAAATCGCCGGATAATACGGGGGATTATTAACACGGGCACAGTCGCATATTCTTCCCCGTTCTGTAACCCGCGCGAGATGATATACACACGCAACATACGCGATGCGCGCGGATGTAACCGGCGTATCTCCATTCCGCGCGGATTTGAAAATCTGTGCATCGAGGCATTTGGTTATTTATTAAAATATTTTTATAGACCCGAAGAACGCGTCTGGCCGCGAGGCGATGATATTAAAAGGGTGACGAAATCCGGGAACTGCGACGGGTGCGACTAAGGGGGCTGCCTACTAGCTAAAATGTTGTCCCACCGATTACACGATATCGTTTGATTTCATACGATTTCATCTCATTACAAATAATCTCATCTAATTACAAATCATTTTCTTATATGTAACGTTGTTAAAACCTCAAAGAGCTGTTAGATTTCCACAAAATATATTTTACTTATTTCACTAACAAGTATTTGCTTGTAGAAATAATTTCAGTTAAGATTCTAGTATTCGGTCATGTGCTTCCTTGCTTCCCACTTTTCCCACTGGTCTAACCGTGATCTTAACGAAAAGTAATTTAGCATTTGTTTTATCCAATTTTATCTTTATAATGCCCCAACAAGGCCTAATGCCCAGTAATGCCGCAAATCTGTACACCACAATGCTCTCAGCGGTTCACCCCTCGCACTGGGATTTCGTAAGGATTTCATAATGATTTTGGAGACACTGTCGCACGATTACATCGAGTGGTTACTCCCTTGGGTGCGACGCGCAAGAAGGGCACATTTCATTTTTCATCATTTAGTCTGTTATCTTATTCCAGATATTTCGTAAAGCTGTAACAGTTGTGACGAAAATTGCGACATATAAACGTTACAGGATATTGTATAATATGATATAAATTTCGTTATTTTTGTCATATTATTTAAATGCTTTAAATTTAATAATTTTTTAATACCTTAATATTTTAAACATACAGTAATGATCAGAGACGCGGCACATTTTGTAAATTTAATGTTGCGTTTTTGAAAATTCCTTCAATTAAAGCTTACAAATATCCCCTTTTATAATAGAAAAGCGCAAGAGCTTTAATTGATGATTTTTCGCAATGCAATGCAAATTTTCACTTTGTGCTGCGAGAGAAGCTGTCGGCGCGGAGATTATGTATGTCTTGATAGTCTGTCGACGTCAAGTTACGTTTTCTTACATGTGTTTTCTTTCCACGAAGAACATTGTAACGTGTGAAGAAAACGACGAATAAATTGAACAGCCCACGCGAAGCGCGCGTGATGCTATGTCTAGTTCTTTTTAAACGAAGTATTTAATATCAACCAATTTATACAGCAAGAGATTGGATGACTCGCCCATGATAAATTAAGATTTGCAATTAAGTAACACATTTGCTCGCGTCAACTAAATTGAGGTAAAATTTCGCAGTAATTGGAATTTAAATAACAATTTTTGTTTCAAAACACTTTCTCGATTGAACGGAGTCAGTCGTTATCTCAAGGAATACCAATGAGTCCGTAGAATACGCAAAAAATGTATGGTAATAGCATTTTCAATTTTTTCGTAGACGCGGACAACGAACTCCCAACGTTTGTTTTTGTTTTTCTCGCCGCGCGGTATGCGTGACGTACTGCGTGCCACTGTTCACGTGAAACCTTCACGGTGAAGGTCGCCGCTCTATCATTCAGTTGCCGAGCCTCGAGCCGGCCGGTCGTGCCGAGTGTTGCTCCGTGCGTCGTGTTAATTGTTCGTTTCATCAGTTTCCGAGGCGCGATCGCGACGAGTGTGGGGTAAAACACTAAGAATTTGTACACGTCTATCAGTAATAACTAACGTTCATCGATGACTTATTGAGTTTCTACAAGTCGTAACGAGAAACGATTTGCACGTTGAGACGACGGCTCTTTTATCAAAGAAGACGTAGATATTTCGCGGGACTGACTCATCGATAATATGGATCTAAACCGTGGTTTCTTTGTCGCGATTGCATTTCGCCTACATCGCGCTTGGAATTGTCTGTCGATTTCAGTGTAATCTGTTTTTCATTTTCGGGGAAAGAGAGACAAATTTGTTGGTGTACAGTTTTGGTATTTGCGTTGTTCGCTGTAATTCGTTCTGTCGTACTTCGCAGCTCGAACGGATAGGAAGTGGAGAAAGACGCTTATTGCGCGTCGACGCGTTATATCTCGAAATGTGATTGAAAATTATCTGAATTAACTGTTACAATTAATCGCAGCGGGTGTTTTGCTCGCGTAAGGATTACAGTGATTGACAGAAGAATTATAAAATATCATTTTGCGGACTTCTTTACCGCGTACTCGGATTCTGATGCTCGCGTCGCGGTTTATCGCCAATTTCAACTTGATTTATCCAGTGCTATTTCCGAATCAAGAGTGCAAGATGACACGCGAGTTGTCGGTTTGAACGATTTGCGTGCCGAAAAGTCATGCATTAATAATATTTCGTGCGTTTCACGGTATTTCACGTCGCGTACGGGAGTGCCACGAGAAAATTTCGCGCGATCGTTTATTAATCATTTTCGCGAGTGAACATTGTGCGAGTGCAACAAGGAAATCTGAGAGGAGGAGCAGGTCTTGGAGGCATCGTGCAACGGCGGAGCAACCCTGAGGTAAGTGTTTTATATCTTATATATTACTTGCTACTTGCAAAATTAAGCATCTGCTCTCTGTTTGTTAAACGTTTCGAATAAGAGTTACAGTGCGAAATATTATAACGTTGAAGTTTTATAAATTCATATCTCAGAGGAAGATTTTTCGATAACTATTTTATTTCATATCTACTTAAAGTAAATATAAAATATCTAATGCAATAATTGCGATTTTAATTATTTTATAATAATCATATATTTGTAATTTACAGTGCAACGTAGTTTACGACGTAGACTACAACTCCGCTGTTGCGCATCGTATCGGTGAGTGGTAAATTATCTTTTAATTTTTAATTGTGGTAATGGATCTATATAAAAGTCGCATTAGATGTGCATTGTGTCAAATGCACGTTGATTAGGAACGTACAATTTTGCAAATAAACGTGAGTTTTCATAGATCCATTGCTTGAAAATGGATGGATTAGAACGGACGAATAAATTAATACTTGAAAATGTACAATTATTCGATTTATGTGCATTCGCACATTTACAAAGATTATGAAATAGTGATAATTATTGTTTAATATAAGATTTTTAAGAAACGCAAAGAACGTCGTATATTTTTCAGAGATGAACGCCATGACGATATGGTATGTTAATAATAAATTTGGCAATTTTTAGCAGTGTGACGTTATATGACATGTTATTAATGTTTCAATTTCCGAATTGACTTGGATAAATAACGATAAATGAGAAAAAGAAGAGGAAATAAAGTAAAATTATAACAAATATTAAGTATTAATATTATTACGGTATAAAACTTAAATTTCGTTGTGGTGTTCATCTTTTGGACGATGGACGATGAAGAAACGAAAAACGAAATATTTATGTATATTCAATATATATTTATGTGGCATAAAATTAATTGACATATAAAAATAAAATAGACTAGGGAAAATATATTAATATTAGTTGATAAAAAGAGAGAGAGAGAGAGAGAGGGGGGGTTACTTTATTTTCCTTTATATTATAATTTATTTCATAATCTCATAATCTTCTAAGATTACGCATTATAGAAAATTAGGGAATCTGTTTAATGCGCGTGTCGCAAAATTGGAAAAAGGATAGAAAATATTTTAATGCATATTTTAAGGATTATTTTTAATAAAGAACGAACTTATGACTGACAGCTGTATTTATTTATTCTAACGATGGACCAATTTTATTCTGATCGTTTATAATCTATCCATATATTTTACTAACGTGACTTTTTAATATTTTGTCACATATGAATGTTATATCGCCGAGTGTTCAGTTGTACAATATTTAAACATTAGTTTGTACACATGTAATCGTTCATGTTCTCGGCTATCTTCCAGAATAACACACAGCACGATTTAAAAAAATCTTAAATAGATAAAAATCTCAATTGAAGCTTATAAATAGCATATGCGTAGCGCGTGCAATGCTATGTTCTAGTATTCTATAAAATAGAGCTAATTTGCATATTAAAAGTTAAAAGTTTTGTAACTTTATGAAACAAGATTGATAAATTTCGTAAATTAAAATCGACGTTTCCTATTTTTTGAACTCGTTTGACGAAGTGTATCCAATGTGGCGCGTTTTATTTATTTCCTTGACGACATGTCGCACGAGCCGTTTAATTTGTCGAAACGCATCGCTCTCTCGTTTCGGAGTTTTGTTTTACGTTTTTTGCTGCAAAGAACATATGTCGCGAATAGATGTGTTAGGAGAACAAGGGAGAACGAACCTTCTTCTTGAATAGAAGTTGGAAAAAAATAAAATAGCGTAAAAGGAAAATATTGTCGAAGGGGAGCAGAGGACCAAGTCTGTTTGATATCGATCATATGAATTTTTTAGAACGCATTTAACGTTTTGCTATCTTATAGTATTGGATGAACATAACGCACGTGCATGAGAGTGAAAAATAGTAGTGAAGCGCGTAAAAATTTTTATTTTTTGCAATTCTGTTCAATATCGCTGGGTAATTAAAGAAAATTTCATGTATATAAAATATTTTTGCGTATTCCATATATGCGGAAATATTAAATGCAGTAGATTATTTGTTATAGCACTTAATACTTTATAATATCACTGCACGTTGAGCATTAATGAGATTAAATTCTCGTAATGCTCACAAACGGAAGTATACGCATTAAGCGAGATTAAAATGCGATTTTAATCTCCGTTAATATTTGTTATAAATCCAGGCTTTTATTTCAGATTTCCATCGATTAAATAACAAGTAGATTTTGATAAAATGGAAATTTATAAATTTGTTTTCGGAACTGGTATTAAATGATGTAGAAATAATTCTCGATATTAGCGTCGCTGACGACTGCCTTGTCTAGGGAGGCTGCGATCTTTCTACATTTAAGATTTTTTTAATTGTGCTGTGCGTTCGTCTGGCGTGTGAGGCGAAGCACTCTATATGCTCGCACGAGTGAAAACGGCACCCACGCGCAGAGGTCGTGTCGCGTGCGTCGTCTAGACACGAGACACGGAAATCGTTGTCGCGACGACCGAGGGGAGAGTAGCACGAATTCACCCTCTCGGCCATATGGCGTTTCCCAATGTGTGGAAAACCGTCAGGCGCGCGGGCACGTGGCGATTTCGTAAAAACCCGCTGTATTTCCCAGGACATGTAGAAGGAAACCTCGGCCCATCTCCGCTCCCTCCCTCCGCCCGTTCCCCCTTTGTAAACATTCGGCGCGGCGTCTAATTCGGAGCATGAACTCGGCACGCGTGACCAAAAATCGTGGAGGGTAAAACCGCGGCAAGATTTACGACGATCCGGGCAGTCTCGGTTTCCCTCACGCGGGATTCCACGTCGCTACCTATTTTCCGCCGTGTTACGCGGAATCTCTCTATGCTTGCCCGATTTAGAAGCACTTCTTCTGAAGTCGGCACAACAGCACGGTATGAATACTTTCGTGCATATCTCCCATTTCGGAGTTTCCGTTATGGTTAACAGCACGAACAAAATACGGCTATTAATCGCGACCACGTGTGTTTTAATCAACCGCGCGTTTATAGTCGTCAATTAAAAAACATTGGCAATAAGAAAATGGCAAAGAAGTAAAGACGAGATATATCTAGTCTCAATATACACCAATTTCTCTATTTACAAAAACTTTGCGTGCAATTTTTCGATTTTACAAGGCTGACAAATTACAGAGAAGAGTCTCCTATTGTAAGATATGCTTATAATACGAGACAGCGTGGTTTCTGCTAAATTAACAGGCATCATCTGTTGGTTCCACCATTTATTGCCCTTGGAGTGAAATCTGTTTAGTGGAAAATTTATCGTTAGATCGTGCTTGTAATCGTGCGAAAAAGCGAAAAAGAATTTGCGAAATTGGATGTTGAAACCCGCTGTCTCGTATTAGGGAAGGATTAGGGAAGGATAATAAGGGAATTCCTCTATGTTCGTATTTCTATCGATTTTTCTTGCAGTTGGTATTTTATGGTATACGCCAACTCGTAATATTACATTTTATTCCTTGCATACGTGTATCCCTCCGAGGTTCACCGAAAGCTTCTCGAATAACATCGTTCGGGATATTATTTTCGCGAAACAAAACCGTCGGTACCTCGGGCTTTAACGGCGAAGACGGTTGCGTTACGCGCGACACGCGAAGGCGTGCCTCGAGATGTAGAATTGTTGCGCAACAAAGTCGCGCCTCTACTCATCGGAAGTGGCTCACGTTGAGGCCTCTAACGCCCGCCGTAATGGACGATAGCGTGCCCTCTCGTCGATGTGTGTTCTTTCTTCATTTGTCACCGCGGCCGCTTATACCCCCCCGGGCACTTGCCATCCGCGTCGACGTCGGACAAATGCACGAGCGAGCGTTTACGATTTATAATGTCGCGCACGTGCGAGATTATGTGTGTGACAGCTGCTTTAATAATACAGTGTCATTAATACTTTAATGCTAATAGATCGCGAGAGATTGCCGTCTGTCATATGCAGATGGTGCACGCAAACGTGCATTTCCATTTGTTAATATTCCTAAATACTACACAAACGTTACGTGCTCGGTGCACCGTGTTAGCTCCCCGTGATAGCTCTCCGCTGTCAAGCGCGAATTTTACTTTGATCTAGATACAAATTAATAGGGGCGCGCGCGCGCGTGGATATTATTTAATTAGTACACGCATTAATCCACATTCGAGTAACAATTGCGAATTCTTTTCCACCCGCACCGAAATGCCCGTGCGGTCCTGTACAGCGAATAATAAATTTCGCGGCCGTCGAGTTATCAGACTATCGTAGCGCTGGGAAAGTTTTCCAAATTCTGAAGACAACTCGTTTAATAGACGGCGTAAGACGACGTTGCGATGCAACGTTCCTGGAGTATTAATTAACGCGCGGAGGCAATTATCGCGCGGCTCGGACACGATTCTCGGTCCAAGTTTTGATGGAATACGCGCGACGACGCGGGCGGCCGGGCAGCTGGCGCGCGGCCGCTTTCCCGCATTTTCCGCGGTGAGATTTAGCTTTGATATATTACTCGCGTGGCCATTTGTCGAGTGGCCGCGGCGAGAACGAGGCGGGAATAAATATAAATCTGATCTCGCGTTTAGATTGTACCGCTGCCACCCTCTCGGGCGAAACGTGGCGGAACGTCGCGATAAAAAAGAGAAACGCGGGAATCCGACTGTATCCTTTTTTTCCCTCTCGCCCTCTCTTTCCCTCTCCTCCCTTCTTCGTTTCTCTCGTTGGTTTCGACGACATTTTCAAAACGCTTAATTGGAGAGGAGAGCATGGCGACCGGGCAAGGACTTTTCGGAAGGTCCTGCGGGGACGTGCCGCTCTTTAATTAGGAGAAGTGTGGATTATCGGCGGTCCGGTAAGGGGCGAGCGTAAAAATAAAAATGGAAAGCTTGTCCTCGCGGACTTTTCGAGCTCGGGCTCTCTTCTCGTCCGCGGGAATGATGGGAATGAAAGGAAAATTGCGGCGGAACGCTTGGAAAAATGATATCGACCTCTCTTCTTGGCGAATTTTGCCGTTGGATTGTTGAAATTGGAAGAAACGCGCGCGTACTCGAAACGGCATACCCGCGCTCCTTCAGGAAAGCAACTTGTCAAAGAATGAGACACATGAAAAGCCCAGCGGTATCGTGAAAAATGCATTCCGCGGTTTTTCCGCGTGACTTGTTAAGGGAAGATCAAAACGGTAAAATTAAAATCGGACGAGCGGAAATCTCATAGTAATCTTTCAATAGTTTCGCCGCCACGTTAACGATCCCCCCTTTTCGCTGTAGAAGGACAAAGTATAAACGTTTCTGCGCATATTTTACTTTCAAATAAACATGTTTTTAATTCACCCCGTCCGTTTAACATTTGTTTGCAACGTTCATTTTTATGTATTTAGGGCGAAGGGTGAAAGGTATTTAACGTGGGTCAATAGAGATTTCAATTTGTGACACAAATGTATAAATATTTTGTAAGACAAAAAGTACAATTGTCCAGTAACCTAAACAATACAAAAAGTGAAATTCCGTAGCTTTTATCGTTGCTTGTATTAAAGAAGATTATACAAAGATAGTAACTTTTCTCTCAGTATTTTTCTATGCCTTTTACGGAAAACCTTTCGTTTGCTATTTATTTCGCACACACATATTAACATAAAAATTTTTATAAAACTTTTACACAATTTAAAAAAATCAAATCATTTCTCCGCGTGTCGCACTTGGATACGTAATTTGAAGTAAAGTACTGTAATATTATTACACGCAGCTACTTTCATTACCTTTATATAAAATGTACTTTATATTTCGTTGTTAATAATGCATTGGCACGTCTGCTGAATATTGAAGCGCGCTTTAGTTTCGCTCGGCCATCGAAGGCTCAAAGAAACCGTCGCGGGGATTCCTTGAGGGCGGCCGTTAATTCCTGAAGAATGCCCGCTCTCAAAAGGAAACGGCAAAACCCACGAAGCACAGCGAGACGTAAGAAGGTACGGAAAGATAGGAAAACCTCCTACGGAAAATTTCTCGGTATGCCCCTTTAATTGGGGGCGGGAGCGAGTCGCTGGTTAGAAGTTGGCGAGGGTAAGAAAGATGGATAACTTGCGGCGAACGGTGCTTTGCAAACGCTCGCGAAAGGAGAAAAACAGGATTGCGCGGGGAAACAAAGGGAGAAGCAAAGGATAAGGGGGAGCAAAGGGGGCCAAATCCCCCTCCCCTCCCCCGACAACGCGGCTCAATGTCGATCGACTATTCCGTGGATAGAATAGATAGAGCTGATCCCGCGGGTGAAACTTAGAAAAAAGAACAGTACGCGAGGAAAGAAAGGAAAGGAGTGGAGAAAGCAGCGAAAGTTTCCACGCGAAAACTCGGTAGTTTAATTCTCTTCTTTTACGGCAACCCGCCGTTTGCCGGCGAGGCGGGCAAAAGAACTCGTGGGGTTGGGGGAGGGCGGGGGCGGATGCCAATCGCCCAAAATCTCGGCCGATCTCATCGCGCCGGTCCACGGAGGATAAGAGGACGTTCGGGACTTTATTCTCTTGAAGAATTAAAACGACGACGGCTTCCACTCCGGATCCCTCTTGCCCTCCTCTCCCTCCCCCTCTCCCCCCGCTGTCCTCCCTTCAACAATCGGAAACACCTCTCTGTACAGAATCAACGAACTCCGTCACGTAACGCGCTAACGCAACTACGACGGGATGGACGGGCGCAATCACGGCACCGGAGATTTTGAGTCGGATGATAGCGTGTACAGTGTGGATGACATTCGATTGTAGACGACTCTTCTCGACGCGGCTGCTTTTGACGGAATATCGAGGACGGTCCGATTTTTCTCGATGAATTATCATTGCTCGCTGTCGAAACCTTGCGATAGCGATAGTACACTGTAAAAAGCTCTCAGGGTGTATCTTTATATTAATTCGCACGCAATCTGTGGCTCGCACAGTCCCTTCTTCATTCATCGATCTGTTTATTTCATTTCGTGTTAATTAAATTAAATTTCGTTGATGACAACGCGGTCAACTGTCAAGCGCTGGCGCCCCGCGACATAATAACTCCCTTTCCACGGCGGATTTTTTTCCCCCTTTTCCATCTCGGCTCGTCGACGCCTGAAAGTGCTGGCGTGTTCTTACACGGGCGGGTTGAATTTCATATCTGCAAGTCGTCACGGCGCCGATATCCACGAGATGAACGGAAGTTAGAAGGGTGGATGAGAGATAAGGTCGGCAATAAAAGGAGACGAGCGGTAACTGCGCGCGGTCGATGCCTCCTGAATTATGCAAAATCAACGAGTCAGACCCGTGTCAGCGGGACGAATGTTCGGAACTGCGACGTTTCCACTTCTCGTTGAATCGAAGGGCCCGTATGCATGTCCGCGCTCTTTTGATTTAACCATAGAATCCGATCATGACGTAGTACATAGTAATCTAACTTTATTAGTATTTTATGTAGCTGGTAATAAGTATAATATTATTTAACATTAATAATTATAGTCTTTTGATATAATTACTCTATGTTTAATTTATTTGTTAATTACTGTCATTTGTTAACTGTTGATTATTTTACTGTTACTGTATTAAAATTATATGTAATATTAATTAACGTTTTACTTGAAAAAGTGACAAAAGTGGCAACATAAATTGCATTATTTTATTGCTTTGAAGAATCGGCCCGTAATATTAAACTCCCGTAAAACTTGTCGCGGATCCTCGGGGCGCGATTTCGTAAATTCGCGTGAAACTGAAATCCCTGGTTATTAAAGATTGCACCGTAATACGACCTCCGCCTTTTTCTCTCTAAGTATCATAAATAGCAGCTCTCCCGCGATCCCTTGTTCGCCGAATATTTTATTTAATTGCAAGAGAGATTTTGCTCCGAAAAAACGAGACGAATAAAACTTCAACGTATTTGTAATCTTCAAAATCTCCGCGTTAATTAAAAAAATTCATAATTACGTAAATAACTGTCGTTACTTTTACATACATATTTTCTCGTGACTTTTATTTGCATTGTAACTGTACAAATGTATCATCTTTATGCGAAAAATGTGTTTTGCGATATACAATATTATGCAGATAAAGAGAGAGAGAGAGAGAGAGAGAGACATACCTGAATTTCACTTATGGTGAAATAAATAACCCTTTAAGATGCAGGGAAAAAAAACATTTTTAACCTCGAGGTTACGTTTTCCGAGGATTTTTCCAAGGATTTTTCCGAGCTTTATTCTACGCCCTCACAATGCGATCTTGCGCCATTGCCCGAAAGAAAACGAGTTAAGAAGGGAACGCGCAGGAATAAGTGCATAAAGAACGAGGTATGAGCTTAGCAAAGCATACTGCGTTCTCGTTACGCGTGACAGATGTGTTCTTGAGGACCGTTGAAATCGCATAAATGGAATCCTATTTTCCGCGCGTATCCCTCGAACCGTGGAACGAGTCTTATCTCCAAACGTTATTTCCGTATATTACAAAGGAAAACTTGATGTTGTTAGCACAAAGCCGAATCCCGAGTATCAGACTACTCTTACATTTCTGTTTGAGTTTCGTGGTTCGTCGATCGAATAAAAGAAATCAACGTTTGTGTATAAAATTGATATTACCGTCAAAGTCTTTTTTTTTCGACAAGGTAAATATATAACTGTGCTATAAATATCAGATTGAGATTCGAATTGACGAGGAAAAGAGGGCGCTGTCCGTGAAAATGTCATAATAAAGAAGACAGAATCTTATATAATTATTTTATTTTGCGAATTCACGTGTAGCATTAGTTACATTCGATGCAAACTGCATAAATAACGCGTTATAAATGACAAATTTGTATTACAAATTTCGTTATGCTAAACGAGCCACCGTTTCGAGTTGTCTCGTTGGTTTCGGACAAGTCCGCATCATAAATTTCCATGGCACGGTTTTACAGTTATATAGGTAGGAGAATTAACAATCTGGTGTACCTAATCTCTCTTAAGTCGGCCAGCATCCACGATGGTTTCAGCACTTCCTTCCTGCATTAGATAATAACAAGCATGTTGTTACCCTCCAATTCCATTTTCCCGTTCTCCCTCTTATCGCCTTCTGCGGAAACAAACGTTCCGAAATAACCATCAGTCGCGTTACTTTTTTTTTTGTTTTCGCTAGCCGTTTCCTCCGCCCCGGCCCTCTCATCACGTACCTCTCCCTCTCGTTGCCACCCTCCCGTAACTAAGAGGTCTCGCTTGGACTTGCCGCTTTAAACTCGAGTAAAAGCCCGGAGGACCGAGCGTGAGTAGGTACCTATCTCCTGCGGGATGCGATTTCGTAAATTCAAGTAAAACTAAGATCCGTGTAAACCTAATCTTCTTAAACGAAGTCCAAATCGTAAAGTCTCGAGCACCCGCCGCCGGCTGGTACTGCGTCGCTGCCACGCTGTAGAATAAAAAGGACGGCGGGAGCAGCGGGTAGTAGAATGAGGGGTGGACTCGGGCTGTACCCGGGGAGGGTGAGTACTAAAACGCGATTATATCGCGGCGTGTCGGTACCATTTGGGCTTAAGGACGGGAGAGGAACGCGAGAGGAACGAGAGCCTCGTTCTCCAAGTGCGCGCACCAGCGACAATAATTTCGTATTAAAACGGTTCTTGCGGATTACACGTTTCCCGCCTCCGACATTTCCGTCCATCCGTTCCCTTCCATCCTCCTTTTTGCCCACGTCATTTGCAGATAATGCGGATACGATCTCCCGCTTTTTCGCCCCACCTTTCTCTCTCTCTCTCTCCCTCCCTCCCTCTCTGTGTGCTGTTTTCCTTCTTGTCTCTTTTCGGCGAGAACGAGGAAGGTGCTTTCCTCGAAGAAAAGAGACACTTCATCTCTTTTCTCTAATACCTTTCACCTCCTAACGGTTATTCTCATTCTCGTTATTTTACGTGAGCCGCGCGAGAGACTTCTGTTTCTCATTGCTTTTTACTTCACATTTGCGAGAAGGGCGGGCAGACGAAAATAGGGCGCTTAAGCGGCCCTGCACATTATAACTACATTTTTTCGTTGTATTTATACAAAACCGCGACGAGGTGCATTCCGCGATATATTCACGATATATACACGGATATGTAGCACGCGGAATAATGCGAACACGATCTTTTTCCCCGCGATGTAGAAACAACTGACATTTTGTCGGATTTCGGGTACGCACCAAAGAAAATCCTATCTCCTCTACTCGCTGAAATTTTCGAGTTGCTTTTCTCAGTTTCCTCGGTAAACACGGCGGGTAAAAGTTGCCGTCGCGTTGCATAACATGCTCCAATTTTGCATTAAAAGAGTCGTGGTCCGTCGCGAAAATGTCATCCCTCTCCTCCCCCATCTTCGCGCCCTTCCACGATCTCTTTCTTTCTTTTTTTTTCCGCATCGCTCTCCTCGCGGATGATACAAATACGAGCCCCTTCCGCGCGGCACGCTGCTTTTCCACTGTCTCGCGATGTGTCGCTGTCTTTCTTTTGCTTTACGACGGACTTCCTTCCAGCCGGAAACTTTTTCTTTTGCGGCTTTTCTTTTTTCCCCCCTCTCCCCCCAACCCCTTCGCTTCGTCCCTCCTCTTTCTACGCTCTTCGATGTGCGGCACGTCGCGTCTCATTATTCTTATTTTGCGCTTCTACCTCGTTTCCGAGGAACTTTTCGCGCGAGTTAGTATAGATATGAGTTCCCGGCTCTTATCTCGTTCTATACATGCACACAGCAGTGCAAACAGCTGGAAACAAGAAGACCAAAGGAGAAATGGTAACTACGTTGCGAGAATGTTAAAAGCTGCTATCGTGAGATTGCGGCGAGATTATCGCTCGATCGCACGGATATTGCCAATCCCGCGTTCATAGGGAGTTAATTTTATTTGTACTCTCTCCCCCCCCCTCTCTCTCTCTCTCTCTGTGCAGCGTATTTCCGTTATCTTCTAAATGAATACCTAGTATTAATTAATTTTGATTACATTCTATTAATTTAATTACGGTATTATTATTCATAGTAAAAACATGGTCATTGACTCGACTGGAATTTATGTTATTGGTGGATGAACGATTAATTCCCTTGTTTAATTATTATAACGTGATACATATGATGCAACACGATTGTATTACAAATGAATTATCAGACACACAATTGTGGATACTACGTGAAAGCAGCGCGGCGTATCTTTCTCGTTTTTTACATATTTTAATTTAGATTTCAAGCGTAATGACTTCCTGCCTTTTAGCTATTAGAAAAATCGTTCGATTGTTGTCCAGTGTGTGCGTCAGTAGATCAACGTCCTGCTTTCTTTTTGAGACGGAAGCTGGATCGAAATGAAAACATTTACGCAATTAACCGAGTTTTGCATAATTCCAGCGTGGAAAAGAAAGGAAAGACGTCTCTTCGTCAGGAGGGGGAGGCGTCTTTCCTTACCGCAACTTACCACTGTAAAATCCGCGTTTTTACAACACGCGTTCAATCTCAATCCTCTGCCTCTTCTCAAGAAGCGTTTACATGTAAACGAGAGACGCGTTTCCTTCCGCGGGGGCAGCTTCATCCAACAATTTCGCGAACGCGTAACATATTAGACTATTAACTGTTGACACGGCGAGAAAAGAAGTTGGAGAAAGAGGGAGAGAGAAGATATCGCTCTCCCTTCTTATTCGCGTTTCTAGATAATGCAGAAACGATCCTCACTCACTCCTTCAGATCTTTTCTGCCTTTTTTTTCCCCTCTCCACCGGTATCTCTCTCCTCCGTACCTACCCTCCACCTACCAACCCCCTTTACGAGGGACTTCTTTGCCAAGATAGCGTGGACCTTTCCTCCCGCGGTTCCTTTATTCCTTTGATAGCTGCCGCCTCCTATCGATGGTCTTATTTCTCTCGCTATCATTCCCTTGGACTCTTCCTCTCCACCATTCTCTTTCTCTTACCTTCATCTCCCGTAAGTATTAATACTTACTTCCCGTGCCCTTCTTATCTCCTTCTCTCGCTCTCTCTCTCCCCCTCCCTCTCTCTCTCCATTCTCTCGACTGCGTTCTTTTGCCGGAAACTTTTTGCGTTCTCGCGTCCCTTAAATTTCGGCCATGTTTTCACAAGCGCCGGATATATAACGAACGCTGCCGACCGCTTCGTTTGGAGAACTGTACGAATGTTCAATTCGAATTAAACACAATGGGAACTATTGTGTGCGATAGAGCACGGGGGTACATACCCCCGGCGATCAAATTTTTTAGTGCGGAGTAACCTGGGCAGCTGAGAATAACGGGACTCTTGAAAGTAGAGACCAGTGAGGAATATTACGAAGATACGCGATCTTAGGCTAAATGACGCGTAATTTTATCGTGAAAATCGGAGGAAGATCCTCCTACTTTCTACCTTCCTGCGAGTGCGAATTTATTTCGCCTTTAACTTCATTTTTATTTTTATTTCAAAGACTATGTTCTTAGAGCGAGCTACTGTAATCAGCTGGTGTCTACATTTGATCATCTTTGTCTATAGATATAATTGTTGTGTTAACGATATAAAATTGTGTTGTGTTATTTGTATCAACCTTTGTGACATTTATTGATTGGCCATTAATGCGTTGATGCACTTTCGACGACTCATTTCGTGACGCGACATGAAAAACTAAGCATCTTTCTTCCGTTCTCGATCGGATGTATGCTAATTTAAACGTTTGCTAATTTAAATTGTATTAGACATCGGGTACCATCGATTATCAAGTACCGGATTGCGCGCGAACGCTAATCTTCTTAAAAGGAACAACAGCCACGAGCCACCATCTTGGCTCCCTTTTTCCTCCTCCCTGGTAATTACAGGAGTTTGCCCCCGCCCTTTTCTACTCGTTGCTTTATCCTCTTGTAAAACACCGCCGCGAAATAAACAGCTCGCTTTCCGTTCGGCGTCGCATCGTTCCGGAAGTTAAAACCGAGCCGGCCGCTTCCGCCGAGTTTCCGTCGTAAATACGCTCCAAGGCTCGACCGAAATTTAGGACGTGGCCGAGCGCGAGGGAAATTTAAGGTGATCTTTTCTCGGATCCTCTCGCACGATATGCGTTTTGCGAATTTGGTATCGTTAAACGATTATTAAAGAAGGACGAGCAGGTCCCTTTTGTTATTTTTTTTTTAGATATCTTCGTTAATTTCTGTTCTCTCTCCATAAAACTTATAAAATTAATTGAAATAATTACATAACGTTAAGATACATTTGTCATCGCAGTGTTTTAACAAATGAATTAATAGATTTTATAATTCCCCTGGTGAATGATTATTATTGCTTTCAGCGTTTTCGCATCCTTAGCTTACTTTATTCATCTTTCGTTTCCATTAATTCTCTCGCTCAATATTTAACATGTCACATCAATTTTTATATTCTCTAACTACTTTGTCCTTTCCATCCTTATTTTCTTTACTACCTCCCTAATGTCTCACGTTATACAATTTTTAATGCCCTTTGCCCGCTACTCTCGCTTAAGCCCTTTTTCTCCGCGTTTCTGCCCGCCGCTCGCTCGCTCGCTCTCTCTGTCTTCCTTTCTCTTTAGCTATCGCGTCTTTCTTTCTCTCGTTCTTTAAGAGAGAGAGATAGAGAGAGAGAGACACAGAGGTACTTGAGGTACCACCAGAAAACGAATGCCTTTCTCGGCGTCGTCCTTCTCTCGGTGCGCACCTCGGCTAATTCCAGCCTCCGACCTACGAATCGTACATCCGATTGCCCGCCTTTTTCCACGCGGCTCCCATTGGTATCAAGATCCCGATATCCGAATCACTGGTGTACCTCTGGGTCTCCTTTTACCTTCCCTCCACGGAGGACGCGGGTCAAATAGACGACCTCTCGTAGCCGTAGGATTAGAGGCTCTTTTTTATGTCTCTGCCCCGACGTTTTTATTTCTCGCATCGGGGAGCAAGTCGGGAGAGAGAAAGGAGGAGAGAGAGAAAAAGAATAGTTGGTTCATTTAAGTGTGCATATATGTGTGTGTGTGTGCGCGCGTGCTTAAAGTTTAAAGCACGGTTAGCGAACAATAAGCGCAACGAATTAAACGCAATGATCCGAGCATTGTTTTCGGCAATGGTACAGAAACCAGAAACTCGAATAGGCTCTGAAGAAAGCGCGTTTGCGTTTGTAGCTCGGCTACCCCGCAGTTTTCATCGAGAAACGCAAACATTCCGTAACTTTTTAATGAATGCCTGAAATGGCAAAAATGCCGTGGATTCTTGATATATATTTATCGACGGTAATATTTATTTATTGCACAGAGTATCCACAGACCCGATGAGGTATCTTGAAAATTAACTCGTGATTTCATTTGGCGAGTCTATAGTTTTAAAGCATATTTAAATAAATCTTATAGAACGCACATCAAGTTTTCACGATTCTATTAATGTGTGTTTTACATATTTTTCAACTATTCTCGCGGGTTTAACGTTTACCCAAGCTCATGCTACTTATGGAAGATAATGACAATGAAAATATTGTCCTGAAAATTTATCTGAAAATACTTTCACGACTGTTTCGTTTTACAGCGCGAATTTGTACATTTACAGTTCGCGGCATTGGGACAATTCTCGCGCCCGTTCTCTCCCCCTCGAATGTCTTTAACATGACGCGTTTGTGTATAACACAAGAGGAGATAAGGTCTCGGGGATATTTTCCTGGGCGTAATGCACGGTACTCACGGCGAAAAATCATTTTTCCGCGGGAACTGCCGCGGTTATCGTCGGGGAATAGCGGCGCGCGCGGTCGAAGCACGCTCGAACGAATGTGAATGAGAGAGGGAGAAAGAGAAAGAGAAATTTTCTTTCGACTGAGTGGTCACGATTAAACGCCGCCATTACGTACAGGGGTAGCGAAAAGAATCGGCAGAGTGACGTCGAGATTGCGAATTGACATGCGAAACTTGCTTCACGTCGTGCGCGAGCGTAATGTTCGGCGATCGCCGTGGCGCGATACACTTGCAGAGGAACGTTTTCAGGTGGATACAGCATAGAAATATATTCATTAATAATAATTACGTGCATATGTAAAGAGAAGATAATGTTATGCCGATAGGAAATATCGACGAGCGATTGTTGAAATTAGCAAGTTTGCGAAATGCGACGATAAATGCACGAACGCAGGAGGAAGTTTGTTCAGTGTTTCACAAGTGTGCTGCGAATATTTTCAACGGGATATTTTTACTTTTTATTTATTACGTTTCTTTCTTCAAACCACTGGGAATATTTCGCCGGATATCCAAATTACACGAACGCGGATGTAAACTATTAAATTAATCCACGCGGTTCTATTTGCGCGTAATAGAAGATTTTACAGATGCATGCATTTTATAAATATTTAATATGAATATTTGCAGATGCATCGATGAATTTCAAAGTACATATATTTTCACGGTACGTTTCTACGCTCTCAATGTGGAAATAGAAAAAAACAATAGAAAGTATCGGGCTTAAACTTTGTTTTCATCGGTTTGAAATTGCCGGAAGTACCGACACATTTACGCTCAAACTCGTGGGCTTATAGATATGGGAATTTTAACCCAGTTAGTTTAAATGAAATATTTAAATTCAATCGTTCGATGTATTCGAGTTAGCGAGACATTTAATGCCGGGTATTAAATACACATGGCATAAAAATAGCGATCTTTATCGCAACTTATTCAAAGGAAGACTCGGTTCCACGATTCGTCAAAAGATCCACGTACTAAGTAAAGGTTGCTGCGAAATTAAATGCCTGGCCGATACGTGAAAGATAGGCATTGCCGCAAACACCATTTACGGGCTTTCTGAAATCGCATACGTGTTACGTAACTCTCCGTGCTGCGACGGAACTTCGCGGTGCCGCGTTATGCGACAACCGTGGCATTCATTTTTCACGCGCCGCAAGTCATCATCGCGACGCGGAAATTTTCCGCCGCCGCGTTTCGCGATCTCTCGCCGCGCGTATGAAAAGAGGACGCGCGCGGTAATGGAAAAGTACACCACCGGGACTCAGCCGTTACGTCGTCAGTCGGGGTTGTAAAGAGGAAGAAAATCCCTACAGCGCGACGTGGGCGCGGCGGACTCGTTTACAGACGCCGGGACATTTCGTCGCGTCGTCTATCAGGGAAGAAAGGCCGCGTAGCGCCCTTTTCGCGAATCGCGTCGGAACAAATAATCCTGCCCGATGCATGTCATTCCTCTTCCGCCATCGTTGCAACCCGTCGCCGTCGCCGACCTTTCTTTCATGACCTCGTCTATCGACGAGCGAGGGGGGTTCGTCTTTTGACGGGGGTGAAAGCGCGCGCCGCCTGTAAGGGACGGTTTTTCGCCGGCTACCACCGTCACCACCTCCCTTTTCAGACGCGCGTAATCTTCAGCGGGTATTTCCGACGCCGGCGGACGTACTTCTTGCCCTCGTCGTACATGAATAGCATTTAATCCGACGCGACAAATTCTTAGCGCGCGTGACTTGATAACACCGTACATTTGTATTATATCATCGAAATTGTCTATCTTTTGTGCACCTCGAGGCGTAATTTTCGCGGTAATTTTTACCGCACATTCTATTTTCCTTTTCTCTCCCCGATACTTTTCGGTACGATCGAACATTTTCGTCATGTAAAACAAGCACAATTAAAGGGATGAGTATTACAATTTAATTCAATGATAGAATATTTTGAGCATCTAATTCTCCGTGACGCAACATAGGAAATCGCGCGCTTTGCTCTTTATATACACGAATTTTCCATTACTGCACTTACTAAAACGTATTTATTTTGGAAATTTATCCTCGCGATGACACGTCACTCGTATTTCTCGCAGTCTATTAAACGATGATTTTGGTTGAATTTCATTTGCGACGATGAATTTTTAACGTCCGATAATTCCGATGGCTATAAAACACCGCCAATTTTATCTTTGTGCACTTGGTGCACTAACTTTTAATTTTAATACGTTCCATTCCATCGCGTTGAGTACGAGGGGTGAAACCGCTGACCAAAGTATTGTACACCAATGTCCACTAATGCCCAGTGGGCATTACTTTATTTTATTTATCTTGTTTTATCTTATTTTATCTTATTTTATCTTTATAATGCCCCAGCAAGGTCTAGTGCCCAAACTAATGCCAAAAAATGCCTAGTAATGCCTTGTAATGCCCAGTAATGCCACAAATCTGTACACCATAATGCCCTCAGCGGTTTCCCCCTCAGTTGCACTGAAAAAAATTTCTGGTTGAATATGGACGAATCAGATAATTCCTTTAGGATTTACCAGAATTTCTGTAGGATTACAGGAATTCTGGTAAATCCTAAAGGAATTCTGGTAAATCCTAAAGGAATTATCTGATTCGTCCATATTCAAGCAGAAATTTTTTTCAGTGTGGGCATAAAGAAAGAAGAAAACTCTGGCACAACGCGGGTTATCGCTTATATCGATAAGATTACAGTTTTTTTCTTTGATTCTCACCTGTTTTGCAACTTGCGAATATCTCGTCTGCACGCCGCAGTGCACGCGGGGAGATATTTCGAAAACCATTGATATCTCCGCGCGCCACAGATCTCTTCAGCTTCTCTACCTGGCGCACCGTCACTTCTAACCCTTTCGGAACCGTCGGGTGCAAGTCCCACTTGCAAAATTTAAAAAGGACTTTAGCGTGCATTTTATTACTTTGAAAAACATGAAGAGAAAATTTGAAAATAAAAAATAATTTAATTATGAGAGGATTAATTGGACGCGTTAGTTTCGCTACCTGTGTTTTCCTACGCTGGCGGCGGTCAAGCAGAGAAAAAAAAATGACCTCGGCGTTTCGGCCGCGGTCTTGTGTTTTCTGCCGTGCGTAATTTTGACGGTGGCCGGCCGTCCGATCCGTACTCCATTTTCCATTCGTACGTGCCAGACAGCTTTTGTTAACCGTGGCCGAAACACCCGTATTTTTCCTTTCGCTCTCACTCGACGCGCGATGCGCGCTTCCAAGAGAGAGAGAGAGAGAGAGAGAGAGAGAGAGAGAGAGAGAGAGAGAGAGAAAGAGAGCGCTTCCGACAAGCGAGCGAATGAGCGAATCACCGCGAGACAGATGAAATAATAGCAGCCCATTCGCGCTTTCTCTCGCTTTACCGCGGAGATTTTTTTTCACTCGACTCGGGGAAAGGTTTTTCTCGCTTTGACGGCGCGTTCTTTCCTCCGGCGTGTTCGAGCGTGCGCTTCCCGAGACGAGACGCGACGCGTAGCTTTTTTCATCTGGCCAAATCCTCCGTCTCTAACGCAATGCAACGGTTTCTCTATCATCTTCTCTCTCTCAAGTCCTTACCCTTCTCATCCCGTCGAGATGTATACGAACGCCGGCTTAAATCCTCCGGCTTTACCGTCATCCTTTCCTACCTTCGCGCCATGCGATGCCAGCCACTCCGCTATTTCCGCTTTCATCACCGCTCGAATTGGTACTCCTATCCTTAGCGTGTACTTTACGCCCCACGCAGATTTCTCGCGGCTTCCTCGTATCGAAGGAAGATTTCCGTAGATACGGCTAGAAAATGACCGCGATAAAACCCACACACGATGGCGCATCCGCGCCGGCGAAAGGGAATTTCAAGTTTCGAGGGCGCGGAATTTTACATCGCATCTCACGCTGCTTTTTATCTCACAAGTATTCTTCGCGAATCACATTTTCTTTCGATGTAACATTGTGCGCGGGAGTGCGAGAGGAAGGGAGCGCGACTCATTATTTTTCCTGGGAGAAAGCGAGAAAAATGTTTATTCTCTCCCGCGATTAAAATTAAAATTTAATTATGTAGCCCTTTGAAACAGCACGCAATAATCTTTATAGAACTTTAAAGAACGTAACGTATTATCTTTTCTCTATGGTGTCTAAAGCCGATACAATCTTCCTGCCTTTTTCCCTATTCTCTTCTTTTCGAAAAACTATAATAATTAATAAAGCTGTCCAGCCTCTCGTTTATTACATTTACATATTACATATTTCTCCTGTACACTCTCCCCCAATTTTTAGAGAGATTACCGTAAGACAATATTAATGCCTTCCTCTTTTTCTCCCTCCTGTTTTTACCTGTCCGACCTCCTTCCTTCCCTCCCACGTCTCATTCCTTTTTCACGTTCAGTCAAGTTAATAAATGCAGATTTTGAACTCGAACTCCGTGCTTTTTCCCCGAGCTTTTTCTTTTGTTTATTCCAGCCACCCTTCTCGCTTCTTCCTCCACACTTTCCCTCCCTCGTTCCTCTGTTTATGCAAACGACGGGCTCCGCGGTCTCCCATCATCGCAGCTCCCTTGAACTTCCATTCCTGGGCCAACGTAAACATTTGCGAAAATATTGTCGCGATAATAGGCGAACTGTCAAACGTAAATCATCGAACATCCTCCCCTGATTTCCTCCCTTAAAATTTGTCCGATAATTGTTGACTTTACCGCCCGCACAGGAAGTGCAAAATGGCCGTACGCTAAATAAATATAAACGGGGAAAGTGGCGGGAGACGCGTTTTCTTTTCTCCGCCGTCGCGTATCGCGCGCGACGCACATCGGCGAATTGGCGGCAAGTATTCGCGCCGGTTGAAAATTAGCGTCGCCGGCGGTGTAATCCATTAACGCTATTGTCGATCGGGGCGCGAATTATCAAATTACGTCGCATTCGGCGCAATAACGTTTATTATTCTCCGCAGATGCACACGCGCCCGGCTCGCCATTGTGGCGTAATGCGTAATGCCAGGCCCGTCGCGCGCGAATCAGATCGAAATCATCATCGGCCGCGCCGATTAAACGATCGCTTTGTTGCGCCGTTATATATGCATTAATAATAATAGCCCGCCGCCGGAACCCGTGTCGGCACGGCGGATCCCATATTGCTCGCTTCGATATATAATATCGCCCCTCTGCCCACGCATTGTGCTCGCGCGAGTGTTCGGCGAAGTGAATATCGATAACGCGTGATGGAGGGTATCGCGATAACTTTTTCCCACGCCGTTTATTCGCTATAATTTTGGACAGTAATTTGTACCGTGAGCGCATGTATTCGCAGAAATATAATATATTGCGGGCAGTTTTATGATCGTAATAATATTAAACATCCGGGCTGGAAATAACGGGGTAAAACGTACCAAACGATATTGTTCTGTTGAAAAAAAAAACGCAAATTAATGTAATAGTTGTATGGGTATCACGTGCAGGTTCTGTGTTGCGTGAACGCAAGTGCAAGGAAATTTCGGATGTATCGATCTGTAAATTACGGATCGCATTTCAATCAAAATGAAAGCCGGAAATTGGAAGGAGGAAGGAAGGTAGGAATTGAATTAAATTGCATCGTCTATTTACATCAAACGTAAATAATTTATTGCACCCTTTAATCTTCAATGTTACATCATTGTCGGGCGATCTGTTGATTTATCAAAAAAAATTGAGATAGCTACACACATTTCGGCTACCAAACCCGGCGTGCGCGCGATGCCATCATTGCCGGACGATTAATTCGAAACAGGTACAGGGTCGATGAATGCAGATATTAATGACACACGCGCGAAGATGATCTCTATATTTATCCGCGATAATGACAGACGGTATCGCGCGCTGTCCTGTATTTTCAACTGTCCGAGCAAAATCGAGCCTGTCACACGATTACGGTGCTTTCCACCGTCGATCCGAGGAAGACGCGTCAAAAGCGCAACGCGCGCCGCGAGGCAGAATGCAAAAGGGGATAGTCCGGGGGTTCGGCGAGACAGGGAGTCGGGCCTCAGGTGCATCGTACGTCGTCCGGTCGAACGTTTAAATGGCTTTTCCTCCTCGTCCCAGGATCGCACAAGAGAGTCCCGGCGCCCTCGGCGCTCGCGTGGAAAAGCAACCTACGTGGTTTGAAGCGCTGGCGAATTTCCGGCGAGAGACCGGGCGAGGGGTTTAGCGACGGGGGAGGAGAGGGTGGTCGGGACACGCCGGTGACGCACGGCGACGTGGCATCGTAAAATTAGCATGGGCCAACGCCGTCGGGGCTTTCCCTACGAAATTTAAAGTTTCGGCTGTGTCCGCCCTGGCTGGCCGCCGGTGATATCCGAGGCGAGTCTTCCTACCGCAGCTGCGGAAGAGCATGCATGTGCACGGGGCCATATATTTGTTGCGAGAGCAAGAGAGAGAGAGAGAGAACGGGCGAACCGAGCAGTTTTTTGCGCGATACTTCAGAGCGCGGTAAGATTTTTGTAAATTTTATTGCGCCGTCATAGCTCCGTAGCACTCGAAGCCCCGGGCGACTTCTGCGTACTCTTGGCGCGAAGTTTACATACGATAATACGAGCGGGAAAGGGTATTGGTACTTAAAAGCGGGCAGGAAAGCTCCGCGGGAATTTTATGGTGGAAATAGGAGGTTGCGCCAGTGGTATTTCGCCGATATCGGCGCGAGTGCGTCGTGGTATCGCAGAATTTATTGAGGATTTCATTATTCGTATATGAACACTTGGATATACACTTATAATTGATACGCGCTATATCGCGTACTGTCCGATTAAACAAATGTGTCGGGCCACAGGTATCTCCAATGTTGAATATTCGAGTGATAAATGGATATCGACCCGAATATTCGCGACTGATTATTAGAGGGGCGTAATTTAGTCGACTGGTAACTAGTAATTTAGCAGATGACAAAAGATTAATTGCGAGTGGTCCTCGCTGAAACGACTTGGCAAGTTCCCCTGCATCTTTAATCACCGATAAATAAACTCACCTACCTTCCGGGGAGTGAAATTTGCGGAGTGATGAATTTATTAGAGAGTATAACAAATGGTCCTCTCCTCAATACTTGAGCAAAAGTATGAATATCAAGGGATATCCTTTTCAGTTTTCCATCAGGAGTCTCGTAAATATTCCCCTAAATCGCTTTTCCATATATTCTTTTGCATTCTCCCGTCGAGCTGATTATTATACAATTTTACTCCTGTTTCGCTAAATTAGCATTTTTATCAAATGGGGCAAAGGTTATCTCTTTTTTTTTTGTATCGGGGGGGTTGAAGGACTCTTTGCAGTGCGCATACGCGCTGCGCGGCACAGTGTTTTTACGATGCTTGTGCATAAGTTAAAACGTTAAGTAATTGAATGAACCTTTCCGAGGAATATGCGCGCACAGCTCGTAGCACGGTGTATCCTGTGCGCGCGTGTGCACGCATCTATAATACAATGCGATAATATACACACGTGCGTCGGCGTGCATTCGTAAATGCGTGCGTGTGTATTGCGAGCGCGTCGAGCGCGGAGATCCCGCATACGCACAGATTGCACCTACGCGCACGTACGTGTTCCCGTACACAAGGAAATCGGTGGGTACAGATGTGTGCGACGTATGTGCAGGGTGTACCCGGAACCCGCGTGTTACCACTCTCGAATCTATTTGTAATGCAGATAAACTAAGGAGCTAAGATCATTTTCGCCTCGAGATAACGTTTAGCAACACACAGAATTATTAATTATTGCAAATTAAGGAATTTCGACGAAACGGGTTACATAGATCGCGGAATGTAAACGGATAATAGGCTTTATTCACCGCGCAAAGATAATCTATTCAGCGAGGAGCTTAATGCCTGGAAATTAGGTAACAACATCCAGGTAATTCATGAGCGGCGGCAAGTCCAAGCTTTTTGGACACCGCGTATACACACTTATGTGTGCGTACCGTGATAAAGACAGACGCAGCCGCCTGTGTGTTGATACGCTCTTGGCTATGTTGACCCGGGGTGGTGAAGGGCGGACAAGGGGGATGATGGTGGCGGATTGAAGCGGGATGGCGGGCGGCGAGCGGCGAGCGGACGGCGGGACGGAGCCAGGAGGGGAAGGGGGGGGATCGAGGGTGGATGGAACTAACGCTCAACCCGGGTACCATATAAACTTGGCCGCATACAAATTTGCACGGGATCGCGTTAAACCGTTGCAAGCTGCAGGACGATGCAAGAGGGAGGTGGTAAGGGGGGAAACGGGCAGCGGAGAAAGGGTGGTAAGCCACCCCCAAGCTCTCCGTGCCGCCTACTACCCTCTCGGCTACGTGACGGAGTTTTGCGGTCGCCTGCGAACTGCCACGGGGGGGCGGGAGGGCCCGGCGCCGCATAGCGGTCGAGAAATCATGAAATCGAGAAATCGTTTCGTGCGTCCGGCTCGCGTCGGCCGGGGTTGAAGGAGAGGAGGGGGGGACGGAAATTTAATTAATGGCACGGGAATAGTTCTGTGCGTTCGCGCGCGCGCGTCGGTCGAGGATAGGTAAGGGCTTTCGCCGTCCCGTTCGCTACAAGGAGGATGGATTTCCGGTGGATTCACAAGGGGATCGCGAGCGCGAGCGCGAGCGCGCGCGCGCGCACGCCAGACGAATATAGCGAATTATGCGCGATTCAATTACGCAGTTGACGGTTAACTATAGTTAATTTGCAAATGATAGTTGGATAATTATTTCGCGCGTCCTTTTAATAACCTGCTTAACAAGTGGACCGAGGATAATGTGATTATTCGTGACATTACAGTAGAACTATTATTAATTAGCACGCCAACGCCGGCTACGCGCCGAAAAGCGAAAGAACCGTTTCTGCAGTTGCGGAGGGTCGATGTTACCAACCGTTCGTTTTATTAACCGAGTCTTAAATCCAATAGCTTGCGAGCAACGAATTGAAATAAGAGCCGCATAAATGTGATATTAACGTTCATTATGCGCGCATTAATAAATTGACGATTGCATTGAAATCGGAGATCAATGTTCGTGGAATTTGAAATAATGTACGCGCTTTTATATACGGGCCTGTTTAAAGTATCGCCAGTATTAAATCAGGACGCGCACGAAACAATCGTAAATTAAAGGGGGCAGGAGGAAATAACGTCGACTGTATGCCTCGGTAATGAATTCCGTTATCTACCGGCGGCAGTGGAACTCGTTTGAACGGCCGAGCATGTCTGATTATTGCGCCGACTCTTACTACTACCGCCTTATAAATGAACACCGGGAGTTCGCCCGTTGAATACATTAAATCGGAATGCGATATAAAAACGGCACTCTCAATACTGCTTAAGGGGATCGCGCGACAATCCACCGTAATTCTCTCCCGCTTTAATTAACTTAGCTTTTATTACAGTGGTTTCATTAAATACGTATTATTTATCACGCTGGAGCCTCGCTTAAAATGCCGAGACAAGTTATGTTACGCGCCAATATATTTTTATTTAACATCTTCGAGAAAAGAGAAAGAGAGATTTACGTACGCGTTAAATAAAATTAACAAACTGCCCGATGAAATTAATTAGGGCGGGAAATCGATCGCGAGGGAGATATCAGCATAATGTTGCCCCACGTGCGACTGCTCGGTGCAATCGGATCGTCGGAGGTCGCATCAGATGTACAATCTGTATCTCTGGTTGTTACGGCCCGACCCGATGTCGATACCAACCACTGCGCGCTCTGCTCCGCGTAAGCGTGTCCGTCCATTGCGTTGATACTGACTACTGGGCTGCGCGCAGCGGCGCACGGCTGACCATCGGCCGTGCACCGACTACTGACCGGGCGTGCCGGGCAACGCGGCCGATCGCAGTGGTCTAGCGGCTACCTGGAGCGTTGAGCGCGACGTTCCGCCAATAAGTGCCGGTTTTACGCACTCGCCCGCATTATAGCTGGCACTAACTACTGTTTTCACCGCGTCTGACCATTCACCCCGCCGGAGTAACTACTACCGTCGTCGTCCGATTGCGGGCGCGCCATCAAATCACTAAGCTCGCCGCTACCGCTGCTGCTTTACTGCCCGGGGCCGATGCGACGATGTAGCTGAGCGCGATAAAAGTTTGCAATGCTTTTACGATTATACGCGATTACGTGCGTTTCTTGCGACAGCGCGGTTCCTTCGTTTTAAATATGATGCAGTATTGTATCCCATCTGGAATGAAGTGCGCGAGAAACCGAAACTGTGGACTTTGTTTTATTTTTTCGTTTAGGAATTTAAGAAATCTCGTTACTTACACTACATTTACCCCACTCGTTCGTTATCGCGCGAGGTGGTGCTAAGCTGATTGGGCTCGTATAGTTTTTACCGTTGTCATTCCCGCGTGATTTCTATAAAGAGTTTGCGAGCTGCTTAATCGCATTCGGTGAATTTTAGCTGCAAAATGGATTTGTCTATCGTTCGTTTCAGCTTTTCATTACGCGTTTATTGAAAAATAAAATAAACGCGTAACTCCGTAACACAATGAAATTGCATAGGGGTGGGCATTATTGATTTCCACTAGGTTAATTGAAAAATTCAGTAAATAGATTTTGGAATATTACTTGATTGTAATGAAATATTGCAGAACGTGCATGGTAGTGCTCTAGAAAATAATTCCCCCGTGTTTAATTTCCGAAACAATTTCGGCTACAGGATTAATTAGGGGATTGCTTGGGCCGCTGTATCTAATGTGACAATCGATGCATAATTATCTTTTTAAATATTAAGTCTCGTCGCCAAATGTTTATCGGATCACAGTGCCGCGCGAATTTCAATAGAGGCTCCCCTTAATGCTCGTCGTTGTCGTTAAAATACGATGCGGCAAACGAAGGAACTTAAGCGCCGCCCGACGAATGCTCCGCCTGAACAACGTAAAGATACAAACGCGACCCTATTGATTTTCGATAAACAACCGTACGCCGGAATCGTAATTCTACACGGGGACGACCCGACAAAAATTACCGCATGGAGGACGATAATCAATCCACGGCGCCGGAGGGGACGTTAATGGCGCACGCGAGCATGCGACGTATACAATATATCCGTCGGACGGTCTCTGACAGGGATATATCATGCGTAATATCTTGCACAGCCGCGGACCGAAAAGCCGCAGTTACAGTAAATTGTCGTACTTTCCAAGTATTTTAGGGGCGTAGCGGTCGCACTCGAATGCGTGGTGTCGAAAGGGGTGAGAAAGGGTGGCTGGAGCGAGGTGGTTTTCCGACGATCCTAGACGGGCGAGCGTTCGCTGCAATGTAAATCTCGCGAACGGCTATATACGATCAACGAGGGCCGGCAGCTTAAATCGGATTTCCTTAACGGGTCGAATTGTTTCGGAAAAAAAATCTGTTAAATCGATCCGCGTCGCCTTAATTGACGACGTCGAACGATATCGGCGCCGCGTCGGCCGTTAAACGCCGCCGATTCCTTTTAATTGAATTTCTATCAATGAGATGCGTAGAATATTCGGATTTTTGAAGACGCACTTTCTAATAGCAGCGGGAATTGTTTCCGCCGGCAGGTAACGCCATTACGCTAAAATTTGCATGTTAATGGCTTCGATAAACGTTGCAGTCGGATTACGTTCGACAATGGCATTATATCACGGACACTTAACGTCTCCGCGCTTCTTACATTCGCCATTACAATTGTAATTAGCAATTACTTCACGTGAGCCACCTTAACGATTTCGGATCTACGAACATGTGTACGCAAATTTAGAAACTGAATTTTCTGAATCATCGAGTTCAATTAAACATTGTAAGAAAAACGTAACAGCTGCGTGATAAACGTAATAAGAACATTATATAACGTAAAAAGAATAATTATTTTCGCCAGTAAATAATTATATAAACATGTAGAGGAAAGTCCCCTATTACGAGATAGGCTCCTAATACGAGATAGCGGAGTTTCTGCTAAATTAATAGGCATCATCTGTTGGTTCCATCATGAATTGATTGCCCTCGGAGCGAAATCTGTTTATTGGAAAAAATTGATTGTTAAATCGTGCAATCGTTGCGAAAAAGATTTGTGAATGAGGTCCGATTTCACCAACGTTGTTCGGCTTAGCTTTAAGCTTAGCTTAATTTGTTCCTTATCTCTTCCCAACTGTTACTTTAGAAAGAGACAAACGTGAATTACACTAAGATTAAAGTTAAGCGACATTTGGTGAAACCTGAATTTGGACGTTGAAAACCTGCCGTCTCATATTAGAATCCTGTCTCATAATAGAGGACTCTCCTCTATATGTACGTGTATTGTTAGTCGAAACACCATAATTCGCAGAGAAATTATATTTTAGGTGTGTTATACGATCTGTTACATCGCACAACATTGCGGGGATAGTTACGGGCGCAAACTTCTCGAAGTACTCCTTGAGGGATGGAAATAATTTTCATTTCTTGCTTAAGCAGCGTGAGCAGACAATCGCGAGAGATACAGAAGGTGGAAATTGAAACCGAACTTTTCTCTCTATGTTTTCTTTTCTATTTTTTCCCCCTTCTCTTTTGCACGGCGACTCCGAAGCTGCGTTACCCCGGACTTTAGAATTTATATGAAATCACGTTCTGCATTGCCACGGTGATTATTTTATGCTAATGATATCGCAAAGTGAAGGTGTCTGAAGAGTGGCCGAGAATACTACTTGAGTTACGACTTACGATTTAGAATAATACAGCTGAATACGTAATGACTGCTAACACTTGCCATTTCCATTAAACAGATATGCACTCTCTAAGATATTTTTATATAAAAAATAATGTGGCATTTTTATAAACTAGGGTTTGAGTAATAAAATATTATTAATGAAATAATTTTTTTGATCAAACAAGCGAATGCAACGTACGAATGCAACGTACGAATGCAATTTGTATCACTGATAATTTTTGTTTATGACAATCTCCGATGTCCCGAAAACAAGACGCATCTTTCACCTATTTTACATTAACCGTGTCATCGTATTTAAATAGATATAGAACGCGAAAGCATCACATTTTACATTTACTCAGGATTAATTATTCAAACTCGTGTTGATTTCGTCTCCATTTTCAACGTGACGAAACTTCGCTCTTTTTCGCCCTTTGTCGCGCTGTCCCTCCCCTCCTTTTTTGAGCACGCTGGAAGTTCCGGAAGTTCATCAGAGCTTTTGAATGGTTTAATTTGCATACCTAACAATATTATACCGCGCGCTCGAAGATAGCTCTTTCCACTTCCTTCTACATTCCGCGAAGGCAACGAGCAGCGGCGACACGAGTTGCCGAGGAAGTATAAAGAAAGAAGATGGGGTCTAGCGGATGAATGTTCACACGTGGGTGACGGGAAAGATGGAGGGTGGGTCCGCGGTGGTACTTTCACGTCCTTTTTAAAATTCCCCTACAAAAACGCGGTGACGTAAAAATCTCTTTATAGAAGCTTCACGCCAGCCGATTCTACTCTCACGAAGGCACATTCGCGTTAAAACGATTTAAAATCTGAACGTACTTCATTAGAAGTTGGATCGAGCATCGTAATCGTATTTCGTAATTATCGTTACCTCGCGATGCAAGTTGCATTAAGCCGTTTCGCGTGAGAAACCGCCGTGCTTTTCTCCCTTTTTCCCCGGCCCGAGTTGCCTCGCGAGATATCCAATCGCATCGACATGCACCTCGAAGCGTGCCCACGTCGAACAATAATAATATTTCTTTGAGCTCGCTCGCGCGGGCTGAATCCGGTGTACTCCGTCGACTCCCCCTACGAATATTCTCCTATTTTTACAGACAAGTATTGCATGAAATATTCATAGGGTCTGTCCCCCTCCCCCTCGCTTCTAACAACCACCGGATTTCGCTTACGATCTTGTCTGCCGATAGCAAATTTTTTCGCAAAATTAATATTACATGAAACGCGCGCCGGGCACGATTTTATCGGGTAAGAATTATCCTTTGTTTCTTAGACAAATATTGCATGAAATATTCATGGTGCGCGTAGACTCGATCGATTTCGGTCAACATTTTGGCCACGGTGTACCCCAAGGTGTACCCCTTTAAAGCATGGTCATCCCCCTGCTCTACGCCCACGCGGACTCTTCCCTGCCGGGCTTATCCACATCCGGTATTAGGGGGAGGGGGGGTCCTCGGTATTATCGGAGTCCATCCGTTTTCTCGCCGGGTGGCAAAAAGCGCCTAAAGCGGGAAAGATGGCAAGTGCTCGTATAGCGTGAAAGAGGCTTTTTGTCGACAACGACCGGCGCCACCGCCAGCCACCGAGAGCGAAACGATGGATTAAGCACCGATTCGCGCATACCCCGCTAAATCAGAGATCTTTCGTTACGAGAGAAAAAGAGCGGCGCTTTTTCTCCGTATCACCAGCTTATCGTCATGATTCACAATCGCTTATAGCAACAATTTGTTGTAGCAACAAACAATTTTCGTTTCGAAGAAATCTTTAGCAGACAGCGCGGAGGTAGCACGAATCGTTTAGCTCCGTTTTCCACTTCTCTATTCGCGCATTATCCCGCACATTGTATCAGCGATACAATGCGAAAATCATTCCTCTGTCTCTATCGCGCTTTTATTACTCCGCTACGTGGATGGCGCGGTGCCCGCGCTCATCGATCAACGAAAGAGGAAGAAGCTCCTCCATTAGCGGCACGAGCACCCTGACGCCCAACGGCGGGAGGAATGGACGCTGTATATTATTTCCATCACTCCTTCCTGCATTAATCAAGCCGGAAACCGTCCGCGCGTACGGCGGCCCCGGTACGCTGACGTGACCGGTCATAAATCGCGGGTTCGAGTGCAAACGCGATTACACGCCGGCGACGATTATCGAGGGAGGAGATTCTCCACCTCCTCCGCCGCCTCCGCTTCCTCCCCTCCCTGCCGCCTCGCCCCTTTCCCTCCTCCGCGTCCTCCGGCGTCATTCTCGGATGCGGTCGCCGTCCAGCCCGTATAAATGCATAAATCCTCCGGGACGTTGACGCGAGTGGAGAAGAAGGGACTCGCAAGCGGATTCGGAGCGGAAAGCAATACGCGGGAGAACGCCGCGGAAATCCCGGGTCGCGTCGCGCACGCCGTCGCGTCGGGGTCGTCGCTTTTGTCGCGTCGCGCCTCCGCTACCAACCCCGTCGGCGTTCTCTCATTTTTTCCTCCCCCTCGTTTTTCCTTCTTTTTTTCGCGCGCCGTTTAATCTGCTTGCGGTCCGGCGCGGAGCCGCGCGTGTCCCGCCCGTCGGATATGAATATTCTCGCTTGTTAATTAAACGACGACTCCGCGCCGTCCGACAACGTGAAACGCTTATGGGGTAAAATGATGTAATTACGCGACACATCAGATTACTATATATCGGCTCCGCTTGTTTTGCCGAAAGTAGACGGCGAATCATTGCGTTCTCTGATTAGATAATTAAAGGCAAAAACCCTTGAAGCGAAAGGATACGTGGATATTTATGTGAAGAATGGATCTTCTCATCTTAATTTTCTCAAATCTAAAATCTTATTAGAATATAGTCAGAGATAGAGAATTATTTTGCACTTTTCTAAGGCTTAATTATCGTAGAACCTCGGAGATTTCTTTTTGTGTACACGTTACCTGTCAGATTAGAATATAAGAATAAATACGCGAAATGTCACTTAAGAGATACAAGCGCGACGTTTTTTTTGTTTTACCCTGCGGAATATTGCCCTATCGTGTTTTTCATCCTACCGTTAAAACTTGGATTCTCTCCCCCCCCCCCTCTCTCCTTTTTTCCCGGCTTACCACTTCAGCTTGCCACTCCTTTGCGAAGTTTATATCGCTCTAAATTGTTTTTGCTCCAATTCCGAACGCACATCCAACCTTATTTCGTGTCTAGCGAAACCTGCGAAGCTGAACATTTTCCAGCTGTAATTAATTAATTCTCCCTTTAATTCCGCCACCCTTCCCAACTATTATCTCGATTCTGCTTTTTCTCTTTTCTTTTCATCTCTGGTTAGATAATTTTACGTCGGTTTCGTCTCTCGAAGCGAGACTGAACTTTGCTCGCCCAGGTATCTGTCATTAAAATTTGATGTGGCAGTAATGGAGGTGTATATAAGTAACTGTATGCTCTTCTATATATTATCTAACACTAAATGCGGTTTTTACGAAGAGTAGACTCCTACTTGTTTCACAGTTTCCAGAGTTTATACAGGAAGAAATTACAAACTGAAAATCATACTGCCACGTTATTCTGTCGTATTATCATATAAATTATATTCCCTTCATTTTCATACACGACAAAAGGTTTCGCAAGTGTATTTTATGTCAGATATGGCTGCTTTATCGGAGGTATCTTTTCGTGACAATTGTATGGAAACAAAAACTTTGAAAATTTATTAACCTTGACCTTAGCATGTAATTACATGTGTACAATGAAATTATTCTTTCGCCGCCACAGGCTACTTCCATCGCAATAAGCAGTGCACCCTGCGCGCACGGTACTTAACAATTGTACGTTAGAAATACTTTACAACAATTGCCGCGTGAAGACTCTCTTCGCCGAGATCCGAATTCGACGGACAGAGCGAAAGGGTGGGCATGGATGCGTGCCGGAAATCCTTCGATTCGCGCTACGTCGAGAGTTCCAGGCCTCGCTTACTCTTCCGGGGGACTGATTCGGTGGGGCCGGGTTACGAACGTAATTAATTAATCCCGCCTTTAATCCCACCCACTCGGCATTATTACTCGGCCGCTTTTTTTTTTTCGTTCGTCGATACTGTCTTTACTACGGGCCCTCGTTGTGCCTTTTTGTTCCATCTGGCCTCCGGAGGGTCGGTAACAAATTAATTCCGCCTTTACCTTTATCATCTCTATTTTCCTCTTTCTTTCTTTCTCTCTCTCTCTTCCTCCTCTGTCCCCCCCACCCTCCGTTTCTCGCGCTCCCTCTCTGTTATAACACTCGCGTAACGGTCTCGTTTGCCGGAAAATTCTTTTCAGAAGGAATATTTAACCGACACTTCAGAGGGTGGATAAAAGTGGCGAGAGTGCGCTTAATTCCTAGCTACGGGCACGCAAACCTCGTTAAAACCATAGATGAATTTATGCGACAGGACCCTTGTACTTTTTTAATACCTGAGTAACCGATCGCCAGCTTCGAGTGAGTCGCACGCAAGTGTTGAAACTTTTGTTAATGCAACATTCGTGTTGAAGTAAAGTACGTAAATGCAAAACGGTGTGAGTGTAATAAATTTCATTAAAATTGTTTCTTTTATTGTGAACCGACTGAATATACTGCGAGCGGCAATTCGTATTACGCACGTCTAAGATTTGATAACGTGTTTAATATTGGAAAAAAATTTACCAAACGCGAATAATGAAAATATTCGATTGATATTGCGATTAGTGCTTCTTGTGAAAAGTGACAAATTTAGGAATACTTGACGCGAATAACACCAGCTTTCTGTTTACCGGCAAGCAATCGCCGAGAAAAACCGTGACGAGATAACGTCGCGAAAAACGTAAGGTGTATGCCCAGGAAAAGAGGACGCCGACTCGGTTGAGGGAAGAACATCGCCCGCTTAGTCTAGCGCCAGATAAATTCGCGCCGGAAACGCGACATACTTCATTCGTCTATACCTGCCTTCTCCCCCGCCTGCAATATATGTGACACGCCACGTGCTCGAGATAAGGAGGAACGAATCTAAATCCGGGTGGCGTTGACGCCAAACCTTACGGCGAGAAAGCGGCGATGCGTAATCAAGCGCAGATGGCTCTTTCTCGCTCTCGCTGTCTTTTTATCGAGGCGTCATTAAGTTCACCCCGTGGAAGAGGAATCCGTTTTGCTTTGACGCTGGCTTTTGACGTCGCGCTCTCGACTGATAAAGATCGAATGCGAATGGCGGGCGGACGAGCCGAAACGCTCTCAAGAAAGTGGCGATATTAAATTAGAAATACCGTCTCTAGGGTCGGAGAAACAAATCTGCGACGCGAGGGAAAAGGTCGCGAGTACGACGGGAACCCGCTTCGTGGGAGAACGCACCTAATGACGCGCGCTTCCGAGCGCATAATGTTATGATGAGAAAACAATAGAGACAACGACGGCGGCGCGCACCGCTCGGCGAGGAAAGATGTGTCGTTGGACTAAGAGGGTATTAATTAAAACGCGGATATGCGCGCGCGCAGTCGCGCATTACGGCTTGCGAGAACTCGAGAGGGTACCCTTATTAAGCTTTATTAGCCGACACTCGGGTTAATTGCTTCATTTTTCCTCTTTACCCTCGAAGCAACCCGGCGCCGCCGTTGCCGCCGTCGCGGCACCTCGATTTCGTATCCTTCCCGCTGCGCGTTCCGCGACGCGGGGCAAACTCGCAGCGTAATGCAGTCTCGAGTGCATTATGCAATTGCAAATTATTCTCGATTAGCGCAGACGCACGGGGCGCTGAGAATGATCCAGCGCTCTCGCGCTTTCTTTTACGGAGATATTCTAAAATACAAGAATTAAACTTGTCCCCGAGGCTACTGTGCGAATCACTGTAGTAGTATCGATATTAATTCTCCGTTAGAGGGCCGTATTAGCTCTCTGTTATTAACACTATCGATCTATTGAGCCATCATAAATACGGCTTATATGCATAATGACGCGTTTCGGGCGATAATTAACCGTATTCGAATGCGCCGGTGCTCCTAGACGTGTGTCAACTTTGTTTTCATTTAATAAGCGCGCATGATAAAGTAACGTATCTCATCTGCATCTCACAAGCTAAATAATGATTGCATATAAGAGCGGCAATAGCGTTATTGCGGATCAAATCTTGCTATAGTTCTGAATATGCCTTGCGAAATGAAATTTTTTCGTAATTCCCTTTCAGCGCAGACGAGAGAATGTTATAAAGTTTACGTGAGATTATTTCGCTCCATTGTGTAGTCCACGATATCCGAGGTAATTCTAAATTACGAATAAAGGGAGTGGTCGGATGAATTAGTAGAAGATAATGGGACGAGGGGCGCTTAAAGTCCTCATTTCGCCGATACGCGTAAAAGGCTTCGATATAATTCGCGGGGATATTTTGAAGATACAAATCTCGCGTAATTTTACGCGGAAATCTTAAAGATATACTTCCTCTTTCGCTTTTCCCGGCATAAAATATCATTTCGAAATGCAGTTTCTCGTGAAATGTCCATTCTTTACACTCGTCATCTGTTTTACATGGAGTTAATTATATATAGAGCGACCGAATTTTTTTTAATAATTAGATGATTTGATATTTTATGTTAAGGTAAGACAGTTCAAGTGAAATTGGACGCATTCTCGACGCGCTTGTCTGCGCGCGTGTCTATTCATACACATTATTTTCATTAGTGACATAGTCAAGCTCGCGAAAGTTAGGGGATAACGAGTCGAAATTTCGCGCCGTACCTCGGGCGTCGAAAAAGTCGACGTTCGCGTTTCCGCTTAATCGCCGTCCCAGGATTAGATACGACGTTAATTGCGACACGGGGTATCCGTAAAAGTTGCCGTTAAACGGCCATACGTTACGCAGCGGGAGCGAGGGGGAGGAGGAGGAGGAGGATGAGGAGGAGGAGGAGGGACGGGGACTCGCGGTAATGGAACAATTACCGTACTGTCTGCATAACTCGCGGTGGAATTCGCCGGAATTCACGGAGTAGCGTGGAGAAGACCGGCGCGACGCCCGAACGGCTAGGGTCGTGGCATCACACGACGGTGTGACGAAGAGGTAAACGTTGCTCACCGGGGATTAGATACCGTCCACCGAAATTGGAAAACTTTATACCGGGAGTTAAACGCCTCTATTTTCTTCTCAAGATTAATCCGTAATATCTGTCCCATGACACATGGGTATCTTGGAAAGGCGGAAAATTCGACAGTTCCTGATATCAGGGAACGTGTTCCATGTTCAGTGATCGCGGGAATGTATAGCCCGACGTCTCTCACGTAAAATAACATTTCACAATTTTGTTACTTAAGAGAATCTTAACGCCATTATTTTACAAGTACTATTTTTTTTAATGAAAAGCGATATCTAATTTAATTATTATTGGTACAAGTTAATCGTATGTATCCAGGGTTGGGAAGGTTACTTTATAAAAGTATCTAGTTACAGTTTGTTTTTTTTTCGCTAAAAATTTAACTAGTTGCAGTTACGAGATACCAATTCTGGAAAGTAACGCGTTACAGTTACAGTTGCTCAAAAAGTAACGGATTGTTATTTTGCAGTTACTTTCTCGCGATAAAAATATCAAATCTGCATTTAAATTGTTAACTGTCGATAAAGGCGTTTATGCGCTAATGCAAAGCCTATTGCGATCTGTGGATATTTAAAAAATATATAAAAAGTAACTATTAATGCAACTATATTAAATCAGTTACTAGTTATCGAAAAAAGTGTAACTGAGTTAAGTTACAGATGGAGAGAAAGTAACGAAGTTAAGTTAGAGTTACAAAAAAGGTAACTGTAACTTCGTTACAAGCAATGAGTTACTTCCCTGTATGTATCTATAAATAAATAGATGTAACTTTTTCAATTAATCGGAACAATAAATATTTGGTCCCAGATCGATGGATAGGGTATTTAAATGATACGAATAAACAGCCGCCAGGCTGTTAACTATTTCAATGGAGCGTTCGTTTTATTTCACCGGCGCGGCGGCGTAGAAAGCAGTAATATTACTTCCGCAAAAATACAAAATAATGGCTGTTATTTTACTTGAACGACAACAAGCGTGTTACTCGTAGAGGAGAATGTTCTCGCGCTCGCCAGGCTTTCGTTCTTCGCGAGGAAAATACGAACGATAGACGCGTCGCTATCAGCGCCGGTCGGGATATTCAACCGTGAAACTCCCTGTAAGCCGCGGAAAAGCCGACAACGTTTCTCAGCTCTCCCATTGGTTGCCGCCCATAGAATGTGCATCCGAGGAAAGTGCATCCACGCGCCGATCCGCGTTGGCACTCCCGAAGAGTTACGGATACAGGTGGCTTTTCAGAAAATAAAGCGTTCCCACGTCTGTATGTTTACCAGCATGTGCTCGTGATCGCGTTTATTTCACCGCTTTTACACCCAATTAAATCGTAGAACGGCCGAATTTTTATTTAAAAAATTTCACAGGTCTTAATTAAGACAAAATTAATGTTCACGCGCAACGTCATGTTTACACGACAGTCACTTAGCACAGCTTTCGCGCGTCAACTTCAAATGTTTTACTTTTGATATAATCAAAACCACTCTAATTTATTCCATTTCATTCCCGCGCGCTGTGACATAAGTAAGCGGACTAAAAAGATTTTTGTTCAATTTCTTTTGTGGTAGTTTTATTCCTTACTTCTGTTTTCTCTTTCTTTTGCTTTTTTCCTTTGCTTTTCCGGTGTCGCCGAAATTTATTTCAATATCGCATCAATTTCGACTCAATCTGTATTGATTTCTCCGAACAATCTACCCTCTGCGCGCTCCATCGATAGGATCAATGAGCGTCGTAGAAAACGGGGGAGGGAAAAAACAGATCGATACGGAATTATCACGCAAGCCTTTCTATCGCGGTCAGCATCTCCGCGGCGATACGAGCTTCGAGATAAAATTCCCGATGCGGCGGAATGCGGGCGCCGCCGCTGCATTGACGGCGTAGCATCTCGTGTCGATGCACCCGCGATGCATCGATGCGCGGCCGTTTCTCCGCGGAAAGCTCGAACAGTCGACGACGATCCTTATTTTTCGCTTTTTCCAACCACTCCCCCCCCCCCCCCGCTCTTCTTCTCAATCCACGCTTCTTTTACAAGATAAGAAGCTGGAAGGTCCCGGCCTCGGCTTTCACGCAATACTATCCACGGTGCGCGCGGCGCAAATATTTCTTCCTTTGCATATCGAGCCCGACGCGGCCATTTGCATTCCTCTGTGCCTGTTCTTCCTCTTTACTTCCATCCCGCCGCTTCCCGCCCGCGGAGTAAGGAGGACTTTCGGACGTCTCTCTTCACCTTCTATCCCCATACCCTTCTTTCATCGATTTCTTCTTTAATCTTCTCCCTTCTGCCTTTTTTTTTATTTTCCTTCCTGAGCTTCCAACGCCATCCGACTGAAGACGTTTGCAACCTCGAAACGTCTCTCACGTTCTTCGAGACTTCTGCAGGAACGTAGTTAACGTTTAACAAGAATACGCAGGATAGTGTTATCATCTTATCGTCTTATTTCTAATGTAAGAAATAGACAAGAACCAGACGTTAAAAAAAGAATTTTTAAGAATACGATATTGCTGCGATATATAATAATTCAATTAATTATTATAGCTGTACCAGTTGGATTGTAATTTTTATTGTAGTATATATTTTATCTTATTGTATCTATCATTTTTATCGTAACTTTGTTTCTAATGGATAATAAATCGATGCGGTAGCGACGTACAATAAAAACGGAAGAAGAACGTCGGATGGTGTGCACAAAGAGTGATAAAATTTTGTCTACATCACTGGGATGACTTCTCGCGAAGCTATTTGCGGATTTCCGTTGTCGAGACTATTTCCTCAAGATCTCTCGGTTCCATTAGCGCGACGGAAGTGCATCACTTGCCGTAAAATTAAGCTGTGTGAATGGAAAAGGCGCCGTTGTTATTGATGTGGCACGAGATGCCGAGTGCTTCCCGTTGTTTTTATATTAGGATAAGTGATAGCTTCGAGAATTCGTTTATTCCTGAAAGCCTCGTTCTACGGTTGGTTACGCTGCGCGAAGATAACAATCTTTAAATCTATAGTAACTCACGTACTATTTGATTTAAAACATTTTTAATAAAATAGAAATATTTAGCGACACGGTTATTAGAATCAACGAGAAGAAAAACGTAGAAAGAAACAGTTTTCTAGGTTAATATTTTATTTTATTATTTTGTGATGCGTGACAGGGAATTTTTTCTCCCTGAAGTGACGTTTTTCTTTTCAGTGATATTTGAGAAAAATAATGAATTTTAAATCTCAATATGTCGCGGAGAAGGTCACCGTTAAAATAACTTGGGGAAACTCCACGTGGTAAAACTGAAACCTAATTATTCTGAATAACATAACACCGCAACAGCACGATGGCTTACAAAGTAATTTCGAAATTAGATTCTTTTTAGAGAAAACTGGAAACACCAGACAGTGATTTTAATACAACTTGATCTATGATGTCATAAAATATTATGAAAGTATATGATTTTTTTTAGTTCACAGTCGGCGTACGTAAAAAAAACAACACGAGAGATATTTCAAACGAATTTTAGCTGTATCAACTCTGTAGGTGAAATTATTTTTATAATATTTCGTTTGCTCTATTTTTACGAGTATATAGGCACATATAATTATTAATAATGCGGTAGTTCTGTTTGTTTTCTGGTAATAATCATCGTATCGTTTTGGTTTAATCCTTATAACCGTCATACACAATAGCGGCAATTAATAAACCATCATTAAAGCGTACCGCAAATTTGTGCAATTGAAAGAGTAATTATTTACCTGCGTTATTCACCGGATAAAAATCCGCAAAGTGCTCTAATTAAAACGAAATTGTAGCGAATAATTACTTCCTGCCATGCGAGCGTATTTCGATAATTTTCGACGTGCTGTTTATTCCCTATCTGCGCCGACGTCGGCGTATAATCGCGGATAAATGTTATTAGTTGCGCGCTTTTATCAATTACGGAGCGAATTAGACTTCGACAGCGATGGGATACATTTCATCTCATTTACATCTCGTGTGCGCCAAATCCCCAAACTAATTTCGGACACGATAATCCTCGGTGTGACATCGAGCCGAAATAGCAGTGAAATATATTATTTATATCTCGTATGTTCGCCGTAGGCCGAAAAACGCCGTTATGTATTTTGGACTCGCGCACACATACATTTATTAGAAATACAATATAGATACGTGAAATAAAAGTCTCGTGCGAAACTCATCGTGTCGTTCCCAAGATTTCGGCCGAAAAAAAATTAACAATACCAAGGCGCGGGCGGGGACGTGGGCGAAAAGACGCGCGAACAAATTCCCGCGCCGGCTAATTAATACTCCGACCACAATGGCGGAAAGCGCCGCGGCTCCTCGGCCTTAAAACCAATTTGTTGCCTGCTCTCCGGGCTCCTTGCTTCCCCGTCGGAACGACGCGATGCGGACCTGTATTATGCTTAGGGTTCCGCCATTATGTTTCCCCGGTTTTCGCGAAACAATGCAGCGTATAAGCGGCCGTCGCGCCGAGTCCCGACGTAATATTACGTCGGCTGATTTATATCGCCCATTCTGCGACCTGCTCTGCAACATTACGTTCACTCACTGGGCGATCGGGATCATTATGACGTAATAAACGACCGGGACGGGCGCCGAAAGAATTCCACGTGCGAAGGGGCTCTCTCTTCCGGGTGTGAGAAGATTGTCGACGCGCCGGATTGACATCGTAGTGTGATACGCGCGTGAAAATATTCTAATATTATATCCGAGGGGTAAACCGCTGACAAAAAAGTGTACACCGATGCCTACTAAATACCCAGTGAGCATTATTTTATCTTAAACCAACGGCACGCGATACTATTTTTCCAAAGGGATTGCTTAAAGCCAATCAGGATTTAGCCTTAAGTCACCTGATCCAAAACTCTGCATCCTTATTGGTTCTCGCAAGCAATCCAGTAGGAAAAATACTCGGAAAAATAGTACCGTGTGCCGTTTACTTTATTACCTTATTTTATCTTTAAAATGCCCCAGCAAGGCCTAATTGCCCAAAAAATCTGTACACCACAATGCCCTCCAGTGGTTTACCCTTCGATTATATCCAAGGCGAGACTTAATTTTTCTAATTACGATAATACTTGAAACATATAACGAACCGTCTCAGTTATAACCATAGACATAGTATAAGAATAGACCGAGCACGAGACCTGGAATCTGAAGATTAAGCAGGAGATTGACAATAGATACCGCGCACATTTCTTTCCAATGAGAAAAAGTGGAAGGTTGTAAAATAGAGTGGGGAGACAACGTGTGATAATTTGTATACATGTTCATACATTCTATTATCAATCAGATCTTATATTCAAGACCGTATTAAGATCATCTTTACACGGAGAGACCGATATGGTTACCACATGTCTATTAGGGTTGGCACAACCCCAACAAATAGTAATATTTGGCACAGCTATATCTGTACAACTTTATGCAGTTTTGTACAGCAAACTTAGTGAATGTTGCAACACAAAACAATGTAGATGTCCCTGCTATTTATACGGCAACATTTTAATTTTAGTCATTTTGCCTTAGCCGGTCTTTCCGTGTTCCCTACAGTATCTTTTGATAAATTCAACACAATCTTGAATAAAAGATCCGACTATGAATACCGACCTATGTTTGTATATGTCACACCACGTCTATACTTCACGTAGACACGAATAGAGAGAAAGCGACACGATATTTATTATCTATCCTTTTCGACTGACCATTGTCTACAAGAGGGTACGCTTGGTCCCGTTTTCTACCACGTCTATGTCGTGATTAGTGTACCGCGTGAAAATAACTATTTCTCGAATTCGCGTCTGCGCATTTCACGGGACTATCGGTGGAATCGTATAACTACGCGCCATATCGGAGCAACAAAGTTCTTACGAGGGATAGATCGCTCGAGCCGTCTTCTCGTTAAACAAAACAAGCAGATCGCCGCAGATCAGAGCAAAGAGAGAGAGAGAGAGACAGTTCTCGGTCGCGTTAATATTTCCGCGCAATATCGCCGCCGTCATTTACGAAACGCGGGATAGTTTGTATAATGCAACGGCGGGACGCGTCTGTATATTTGCGCAATATCCCTTTACGGAGTTCTTTTACGGAGGACGAGGAAAGTTTCTTTGCGCGGAAAGGTGTGTCGGGCGGGTCCAGACGGCGCTGTCCAAAATACGATTATCATAATTAATATTCAACGCTTATAATTTTTCTATACAATTAATAGATTAATATTAATATGAGATATATATGAATTAATTAATTAATTAATTTGATTTTCCATGAATTTGTGACTGCTCCGAATACGATCCTTCGCATAGATAATACTGCGTGTGATTAACGTTGCAACGTCGATGAGATTCATCGAATGTCAGATGCGCCGATTACGTTTCAGCAATTACGGCGTCAAATAATGACAATGAAATGCAATGTAATATTAATTGGCAGCAAACAAATAGCGCCTAATTATTATTTTATAACCCAATTAAAATGCTATCGACATTTTCGTTAGGATTGCAATTGAGAGCTGTCCACGCCTCGTCATTAATATAAAAACAGACCATAAAATATAAAATAGAAAAGAAATTTCTCTTTTGTGTGAGAAGGATGTTACTGTGCAGATCTCTGGATTTAACGCGATGTGATATACAATCGAACGACCACTGCGAGCGTGAGTCGCGTGAAAGCACGTCATAATTTTTCCTCTTTTCTCTCTCTCTCTCTCTCTCTCTCTCTCTCTCTCTCTCTCTCTCTCTCTCTCTCTCTCTCT
>NW_011967232.1:923987-944988 GCF_000949405.1 Vollenhovia emeryi | reverse complement strand
CTCTCTCCTTTTAAACATGTTGTCCGTATTTCCGAAGTGAAATCTCAGATAGATTCGTCAGCGGCGACGTACGGCACGGGCGAGCTCGTTGCCTCTCGCAGTTTTGCATGAGGCCAAACGCGAAATTAAATCCGGGCGTGTAAACGACCGTCATGTATACCCTGTCACCGGTTACAAACGCGAGTCACGAATCCGTGGCACGGGACACGTCTTTCGCTTTTATTTACGGTTTCGCCCGCTCGCACCGCGAAGCCGTCGATTTAATTCCGAAAGTTGCCGGCGTCGCGACGCCGGGAAAGAGAGCCGCCTCGCGCGACGCGATACGGCGACACGTGTCCGTAATGTCTGCGTAACACGTGAGACTTCTTGAATTCAAGAATTTTAGTTGCGTCGATGCGATTCCTTCGAACGGCGGTGAAAATGAAGAAATCTCGAAACGCGTTCGATTCCCGCTTACCGTTCGGCGGCCGAGTGCGTTGATTTCTATAAAATTTGTCTTTACAAATTCTTTAATAGATTACTACGTTTGACCTAGTAACTAATTAATTAATTTATTTAACTTATTATCTTATTCCTTTGACTATTTTTTTTACTTTTACTCTTAAGTTACTAATTTATTAATTTATCCAACTACAAAAATATCTAATTGTTCACCTGTAACAATTTCAGACATGATATTATGAATTTGCTACCACAGACTCGTGAACCCATTCTGTTTTGGCGTAAATTAAAATGTTCAGTCAACTTTAGGTATTTTTTCGTCTATATACATACTAAAGAATTATTTTTCTATATTGCGGTTTGAGCGCTTATAATGTTTCCAGATTGTACTTGAAAAGGACCCGATACAGGGGTCGAAACGTCACGACTAAAAAAAACATCAATTTCGCCAGTTTGGTCAATTTGTTAAAAAATTCCCCTCGGTCTTTAATAGCTCTACATTTTATTAACAGTGCTAGGTAACATGAGAAAAATTTCGAATTTTGGGTAAATTTTATTTCACCGCGATGTTAGTGTATTGGAATTAAAAGGTGCCCATAAAATCTCAAAACTTTGATAAATTTCAGGCTTCGTAATATCTGATAAAATTTTTACGAAGGGCTATGCAAGTCGATCAAAGAATTCCTACGCGAAATTTGTAAAATATGTTTTTATTTATACAGCGCATTTTTTATTCACGAGGGAAATGTCACGTCGTATAAACTATAAACGCGGCTGCTATCGGAACGGAGATATTAACACGCCGCACGCAACGCGGCGCATTCGTGCGTGCTGCGTGCGTGCGCGCCCGCCCGCGACTTTTCTCCATTTATTTCCCTGTGTCTTTTCGCCGGGCGTTTTTACAACCGCGAGCTCGACATCTTTATCGCCGCCGTTATACGAGTTCAATGTACCTTTTGGTTACTACCGCCTCGCTGATTAACCCTTTCAACGCCGATGGCATTGCGCGGCGAGAGTTGCGCAATTTATGCGCATACATTTCACTTGCGCGCCCGATTTCGCCGTTTTCTTAGTCATCCCTTATTCTCCTCCGAGGTCGGGCACACGAGGAGGAGACGAATGCAGTAGGGTGTGCTTAGCGTGATTATCGCGAATGAGTTCTATGTCCCGTAACTTTTGTCGCGTGATTTTGAGCAGACACGCGGCAGACATTAACTCATAGTTTATGTTTATTATTTATATATGCATTATATATACACGTTTGTTATTTGACGCGCCGGTCTGTGTGTACATTGCTTGAAAATATTACTGAAACGCTGGAACATGCAAAGGGAGTGCTTGGAAAAATGTTTGCCAGAATTACAAGTTTCATGAAAACAAGTCTAAATAAAATTTGCGACTTGTAGCGGGGATTTCTAGCCGGGTTTATCGCTTGCCCGAAACGTACCTCAGTCGCTTTGTATAAAAGCTCTTTATTCACGACAGATGAAACGCGTAACGTATCTTGTGTCACGCGAAAAAAAATTAATTTTCCATTGATAATGTTGGCAACTATCGCTCAAGCACTATCAAGATCTAGCCGCTAATACGGTATCTAAATGTCGCGAGGGAGAAATGATTCATTTTTATTATATTAACACAACGCAAGGTTGTGACGCGCACTTCCACACGAAACACGCATCGCTCACCTTTACGTTTTGCGTGACTAATTTATCACACCCTCCGCATGGTCCGAGTAATCTTACTTGTTTTAACACACTGCGGTTCACCCTTTCTTTCCCTCCTTGATATTTTTCCGTATTTTTGCTGCGGCTGCCCGGTCATTTACGATTCTTTTGTGCGTGTACAAAAAGACCGCTCGCAGGAATCGCACGAGAAATCGTTTCACGATACCAAACTTCAAGCGGGATAATTTGTTAGCGAAGTATCTTTAAAATAACAAACACATTTATATATAATATAAAATTAATTTTACAGTTTAGCTAGGATAAATAAGAGATAAGCTATCAAGCGAGGGGGAAACCGCTGAGGGCACTGCGGTGTATAGATTTGCGGCATTACTGGGCAATACTAGGCATTTTTTGGGCATTAGGTCTTGCTGGGGCATTATAAGATAAAATAAGATAATAAGATAAAGTAATGCCCACTGGGCATTAGGTGGCTCCTAATAGCTTATTAACTTAAATTTAAAAAATAGTAAACAAATTAAAACATGCATTGCTTTAATTTAAGTATTTATTAAATATCAAAGAATAGATAATTTTAAATTTAAAAAATTTTCTTTTAATTTTATAAAATGTTTACTAAGATGTAATTTTCGCAGCGAAGGAAATTGGATTTCTTATTTAACAAAAATAATTATTTCATTTAATGAATAGTATTCTATATTTCATGAAATCTTTATTTGAATGTAGAAAATATAATGATTTAAATTAATTTACTTAATATAGTACAAAGATTTACTTAAAATTTTTTTTTTAAATAGAATAAATATTTACTTCAGTATAAAAAAATAATTTTAAGTAAATCTATTTACTTGAAAAATTTGTTTGTCAATGTGGGCATTGGTGTACAAGATTTTGGCCAGTGGTTTCTCCCTCGCTATCAAGTTTTAATATTAAAAGTAATCTTATTAAAAAGGAAGCATTGTAGTAATGTAAATACATGCCGCTTTGAATAGTGTTTTTCCTTCAACAGCCTCAACTTTAATAAACTTGATATTCGCGAAGCTTTGCCGTGGAAATCCTTCATTTATCGTCGCATATCTGCTTCGACTTTTATTATTAATATCCCATTCTTTTTGTTGCAGCTTGGCTTCTTCACGTATTACACAGTGGCGATGGGTGAGGTGAATCCCTCCGGGCCGGTGCCGATCGACAGTGTCTTCATTTACAGACCGGACAAGCGGCTCGAGCTTTGGAGGTTCGCCTTCTACATGTTCCTGCACGCTGGGTGAGTCTCGTCATTTTCTTTATCAACAACGCTCGATTGGTATTCGTATCGTAAATACGTTTCGCGTATACTTTCTGTTGTTCCTTTTTCCCGTCTCTCGCGATTCAGCTGTTTGCATAATTGCAAGCTCGTCTCTCGCGAATGCACGTATTTAACGGACATTTGTGGCGTCAACTCTCGAATCGGATCTCTCGATGCCGCGCTGTCCCCGTATGTATCCCGCCGACAGAACGCCCCGGCAATTTGATTCTCTCTATGCTCCGTGATATGCGAGCGCACCGTTAATTTTTCCTACCATCACAGAGAGAAACGTAATTTGTGCACACGTTTGCTTTTATATCACGTACCGACGTGACTTTATGTTACGTCGCAAACTAACATTTTTCACGCTAATAAATACAAAAGCATATCTGCGTCGGTGCGCATTCAAGTTACCTATCGAGAACGTCGCCGTCGAATTCGCGTCTAGAAAAACGAAAGAGAGAGAGAAAGAGAGAGGGGGAGAGAGAGGGAGAGAGAGAAAGCGCCGAGAGCGAGTCGATAAAACCTTGGTAGAATTTTAGAGCGAAAATCATAGAGAGCACAGTTTTTCATATCATCTGAAAATTGCATTTATCGAACAGTCTTGGTTCCCGATTATCCTGAATGAGGTCTGCGACGTACAGGTACAGGTTCTATTATTTTCAGAGCGCATTATTGCCATTACATCGGCGGTGACTAATAAAACTAAATTTAAGAGTCGCGACGATTCGAGCATTATTCGTTCTTTTTTTTTTATTACATCGTGATATTGTCCTGTTCTACTTACGGTAATGCGACAATGTTAAGAGAGAAAAAAAGAGGATGAGACTCCGGAATCGATAATATGGCGTTGCGACGTGACGCGACGCGACGCGAATTATTACAATGACGGCAGCACGAAAAAGGGATCAAGATAAACCACGTCCACGCCGTTCTTTTCTCTTCTTTTTCCACCCCTTCTTTCGCCGGACTTGCAGAATCAACCTGCCGCACACGTTTCGTGCGTGCGCTGCGAATTTAGTTCAGCACAATTTTACCGTTCAAAAAGATGCGCAATATACTTTTTACGTTTTAGCAACAATAAAGAACACAGCTCGCAATCTGGATTTAGCGGGATATTCGGGCGGAAAGAATGTAACCTTCAAGAAAAATATAAAGGAAAATATTATAAATATATAGTAAACTAAGATGAAGAAAATGAAATCTGTACTTTGGTATTCAGACAGACTTGAAAGCTCTCTATCTTGTTACCAAGAAGAAACTTGTTTTACATTTGAAATATTGAATTGCTGTTATGCATAACATCAAGAATTATTTGACGCCAGCAAATTACTTAACGTGATTAAACTGTTAATCGACCGTGACTGGCGATGTGTTTTATAACACAGAAAAATTATTGCGAAAAATATTACCGTAATATGCCTCGGTGGTCGAATTGGTTGAGACGCCCGCCTAGCGTGTGGGGAGGTCCAGGTTCAAACCCTGGCTGAGGTAATATTTTTCGCAATAATTTTTCTGTGTTATAAAACACATCGCCGGTCATGGTCGATTAACAGTTTAATCACGTTATGCTATTATGCATGTTGGAGTTGACGCGACAAAATCTTCGAATCGAACTAATTAGAAGAAGGAAATGTACTACATAAGGAAATTGAATGTGTATATTACATCTATCCCGCGTTACTCAAATCTCTTTTTTTCTTTCGCGGAAAATTTATCTATGATAGCGGAGGGGGGGGGGGCAAACCACAGAGTATAAGGCACTCGCGCGAGGAAGAGCTGTCGGACCGAAACAGATGCGACCCTGCGCACCTGCGATCAGCCATCTGCGTCCATCACGCGGGCGTTAGATACTACTGCTCGACTAATTACGGCAAATTTCGATCCCCCCGTGACCGCGTATTATGTTGTCGTACCTATGCTTGACATTACATCGAGTCGATTCGAGCGGCAGCCTTATAGGACGCAAAATTGTCCAAACTTGCCGGCACGCGTTGCTCTCCCACGCCGCGGATAAGTGGAGCGCAGAGAGAAGGTGGCGGCTTTCTTCGCTCGCAGCTATTTTTCCATCCTGCTTCCTTTTGCTCTCATTTTCCTTTCTCTTGCTCCCTTCAGTGGTTTTTACCCTCCCCCCCCTTCTCTAGCCCACGAATGACTTTTTTGCCTTTTCTCTTGGCTGCGGATCTTTTCTCATCCACCCGACATTCCTCTTGACGCATCAACATTTCTGTATCCACTCCCTTCCGCCATAAAAAGAAAGGAGATCGAGAGATGAGATCGTGCGGCCTGCTCTGCGCTTCGTCTCTCTCTCTCTCTCTGTTTCTCCGTCGCCGACATAGTAGAAGTTTTCAGCGCGCGAAGCTCTCTAAATTATTCATGGAAACGCGAGATAAGACGACCGTTTTCCGTACGTGCGTATGGAAACGGCGATAAGAGTGACCTCACCGCTGTTTTCTTTCCTATAGAAAGCGCGCGTTCGTCCAATCTTCTCGCGCTCCCTCTCTTCCTCTCATTCTCCACCCTCTTTTCTATAATTCCCTTTGCTCTTCTTTATTTCATTTCTGATATTAGAGGCTCTCCTTATTCAACGCGTCGCCCCTTTCATCTCTTATTTCTCTCTGCATTTTGCAACGTCGCAGTTAGAGTTTCTTCTCACCTTTCCACGTGCCGCTTCCTTTTGACACCGTGGACTCTACAATATTACCACTTCTTTTGTTAACCCTCCTCTTTTATTCTCATTCGCCGGTAACCTTGCTATTTGTTACGAATCCTTTCATTACTTAATATGTAATTTGCTCACGGACCTCTGACGCTGCTGGTGCTTAATACCTGCTAGGACTGCGCCGTTACATCATTTTTACTGTTATAGTATCGTACAAAACGGGACTTCGGTCTCCGAGTGTAACATCCTTCGCGGCCACTTCTGCTCTAGTCTTTCCCTCAAACTTCCTTCCACGAATCGCTTGCATCCTTGCCTTTCTTTTTACCGGTTTTTACCTCCTTCGTCGATTCGCCGCTCTCGCGGCTGTCGGATTATTAATGCGAGCAACACCCCCGCGCGCGTCCATCAAAAGTCATTTCTCCGAGCATTACGTGATCCCGAAAGGGCTCAAGTGCAGTGAGATACGTGGTAACGCGCGCGTTGTAAGTCGAAGATAAATTTCGTAGGAGCTGATGAATTCGTTCGAGGAATGGATCTCCGGGGAGGCTGATACTCCACGCGCGTGTAGGTAGACACGTTTTCAAATTGCGTGTCGAGTAAACCGTGTATCGCGGCAAAAGATAAGTGTATAATGATGCGATCGTGGTTTTTCTTTCTGTTAATTTTTTTTTAATTTGCGTCACCGACGCCCATGTCAGTGGCGTCGCGGATCGGCCACGTGTGCGAGCATCGCGGGTGTCGGTTACGCTAATTGGTATAAATCGGGGTTATGATAAGCGGTATAATGCATCAGCGGTGACACACGAGCTGCCAGGAGAGACCAAAAGCGCGATCCATAATCGACGAGTAAAAAGCCTGACGCTTCAGCCGGGCGACAGGCGATTAATTATAAAAACAAGATGGCCCGCGCTATCGAGCGCCTTTTTCCGTCTCCGCGTAACGCCCGTTACCTCCGCCAGACGTTATCGAGCTTCCTCCGTTATTAATGTGAAAACTGTCTTTACCTCCGTGCTCCGAAGTCGCGTCTCCGTCCTATTTCTCCGTTTGTCCTATTCCTCTCCCCCCCCCCTCTCTCTCTCCCCCCTTCTCCCTCCTTCGTGTTCGCGCGCGGTGGCCGTGAGAAAGCCGGAAGCGCGGAAAAATCGAGACAATCGCCGTAATTGCGGGAAGTCAACGCGCGCGGCCGCGTTGTCGGTGCAGAACACAATGGTATCGCCGAGTCCGCAAAATACAAGCCGCACCGAAAGGATCGCGTCGCTCGAGACAGGACGACGCGCTTCCGTATTTCGTTCGCGGTGCACCGATTCGCGCGAATCAAGCTCGAATTCACGAGAACGCTTTGTTGCGCCCGAATCGCCGCCGGACACCCGCCGTCCGTGTCCAAAGAGTGCGGCTCGCAAGAATCCGACGACGTAGGATTTTTATTTTCCTCGGTAAATAGCAGCCGGTCCTTTTGTAAAACGGACATCGATGCGTGCAGATATGTAACACGTCGACACCAATCGTATCGATATGCGAGGCCATCGATATGCATCGAATTTTAACTCGAATAGCCGTACGAGGAAAAGTTGTTTTCAACTAAATGTTGTAAGCAATTTAAATTGTATTACGCATATTATATATATTTTTTTTCATTAATATTTAACACGTATATTAAATTTAATGAATTTAGGATTTCGGAAACTTTTCCCTTTCTCTCTTCTTTTCTCTCCTTCTCGTTACTTTCTTCGCATCAAGAGAGAAAAAAAATTGAACGGTGTTCACATTTTATTAAACATACTAGATTCTTTACGAGAAAATTTACATATCAGTACTAGCGATGCAACACGCAGAACAAGATAATGCGCCGTCTTCCTCGTGAGAACGCTCGCGAACGTGGCATCTTTCCAGCTTCGTAAATCATGCCGAAGTTCCTCGTCGTGAGGAAGGTAAGAGAGAGAGAGAGAGAGAGAGAGAGAGAGAGAGAGAGAGAGAGAGAGAGAGAGGAAAAAAAAGAGCACGCCCGAATCTCTCGACTCGTAACTCAATTTAAATAACGATGTCCACCATCCCATCGCTTTTATAAGCCCTCGTCACTCGCGGGCTGCCGATGCGGCATTATGCATGCGCGACGAGCGAGGCGACACACCATTATGCCGCGAGTCCTTTTTAATGTCGCATAAATGCGCCGGGAGGCTGTGCTCCTTAATATCGCCGAGAGACGATATCCCTTCTCGTCCCTCGTGCACGCGACGTGCGCCACGTGGACCGAAACTTTCGCCAGCCCGTTCTCCGCGAGAATGAAAATTTTCGTGGAAGGCTGCCAAACAAATTACGCGCGCGATTACATTCAGTCTCTCTCCCAAAAGCGATCATCGCGCAATTGCAATTAGTCGCAATTAGATGTCGTAAAAACCAATCGGTGATATACGCTCCGCGGCGAACATCTTAACATCTCGCGGATTAGAATTTGGAACAAAATCAAATAAAATTCACCGAGTATTTGAGGAACCACGATAATAAGGTATTTATATCTCACGCCGGAGATTCAATCTGTCAGACTCCTCTCTTTGCATTCGATCGTTTATAATTCGAGAACTGTCAGCGCGAACGACAAGCATGAAGAGAGATCGGCGCTGAATCGGTCAAAGAATCTGTCGATAGAATTAAGGTGGAGATTTCCCCGAGACAAACTCAGCGAGTGCTGAGGCATCACTGTCGACGGATTCGTCCATGCCTTCGTCTTTCGTAAGTAAGAAGTTTTCGGCGCGTAATTAACTACTAGCAAGTAGTTAGAGGCGCTGACGAAACCACTTGCGCCCGTGGAACATTAGAGTCAACTTGCCCGGGAACTTTATCCCCCTCGTTCTCGCTTCATACGAAGTTACCGGCACCGACTGTGTTCGATAATACTTTTGATCCGCTTACATGACCCCGCGTTTCCCGCGAATTATCGCGAATTGTCGAATTAAACACGGCTGCCTGCCCAGATATGTCGCCATCAGTCTTGTAATTTCATCACCTAAAGTGCACCGTCATTATTGCCTGAAATTTTCGTTTCTCTCAGAATGACTTCTTTATTCGATCCTTTCGGATCTGAAGTCGATTCTTTCCCCGGTGAAAATTTCTAAGGACGCTTAATGAGGATCTTAACACTCAAACAATCATTTTCCAGGCAGTCTTAAATGTGCTTTGCTAGACATTGTTACGATTGAGGCAAAGTACATTTGGAATTAAATAACACCGGCGTGAAGAGCTTTACATATTTAAGCCGGGCGTAATTTATCCTCAGGATACTATTCGCTAGTTTTGGGATAGGCAATCTAGATATCGATCGCATTGTGATTCATCGTAAGTACGCAATCGTCGAAATTGGAAGGCCGTCAGTCCTTCTGCCTTCCCGGACGACACGACGAAAACGATAAAACGAATAGATGCCCCGTCGTAGGAGGCCGGTTACCGTCATTCGTATTCGTCGAATGGAAATTCAGTCCTCGAACGACACTGCCTCCTCCTGTCGCGGGCCAAAACAGATGGCCGGGGGGAAAAGCTGGGCGGGTCGGGGAATCATACGCGCGCGAAAAACCGAGAAATCCGCCGTAATTCGTCCGCCGTCGCAACGCCCGGGACTCATCTAATTGGTATCCAATTAACCGAAATTGGCGCGGTCGGTCTGAGAACCTTATCGTGACTCGAATGTCTTGGGTGCGGATTTTGCTGATTGCGAGAGAGGTACGAGCCATTGTTCAACGGCAGACGCCGTTATATTTTATCGGACGCGCGCCGCTCGGGTATGCATATTGATTCCGTTGAAGCATTAATTTATGCGGTTGACGCCACGTCCCCCCCCCCCCCCCCGATTATCCATATGTGATAATAAAGCTCAACGATGCGCTTTATTAAACAACGTTTGAACGGAGAGAAAATACATGCGCCTGTAAAGACACCAATATTTCACGTAACACGGTGTTAATTTTATAAAATCACTGGCAATAAAAATTATTGGCTACGTTGGCGTATGAAAAATTCATACTCTTCTTACAACGATTTTACCGAGGCCGCCAATTAATCATTCCCATCCATCTCGAATCGATGACAGATCAGAGGTTTCCTTTCGCCAGGGCTTTCGGGCCTCTTGCCCACCGGGCACGTAAAGTGAACATGAATATTTAGAGGGGGAACTCACGACGGTCCGCGTGAAAAAGACCGTCGTGCGAGAGTCCAGCGGCCATGTTCCATCGGCGGATAGCGTCTCGGCGGCGAAGCCCGAAAATTTATGAACCGCCCTCCCACGTTCGGGCGCCACGCGACGCCTCCTTACGCGCGTTCCATTCCGACGATTGCATTCTGAAAACGTATCGACGCCTATACATCACGACTGTCCCGCCGTGGCGGCGACCTCCGGTTCTCCGCCCCCGCGATCGGGCCATCGGCATTTGCATTCGCGCGGCAACGAGGCGGCAAGAAACCCGTTGGAATTCCGAGCGTCGATTTAATTCTGACCTAATCACGATTGCTTGCACCCCTTTCCCTCCCCCCCCTCCCCCCTTCTCCCCCGATAGACCAACTTCGTTCCCTGGTAACGGCGACGACCCCAAGATCGTGGCATCCATTTCTGCCGGTGGGGTCCGACGGTGACCGGCGACGTGCGCCTGCGAGCCGACGCTCGTGCGTTTCAACGATCGCATTCTTTCCGTTTGACCGCATTGCGACAGGGCACACGAGACGACTGTTAGACTCGTACTTGATGCAAATTGGTCGTTTCCTAGGCGCACGTCGCGGCTACGGGACTACGGTGTACGCAGGCTAATTGCGGCCTGCGGTGCCCTGGCGCAAAGAGAGACCTGTACGGAATCGCCTCTTCCTCTCTTTCGAACCGAGTCTCGTTTCACCGACGGACGCAAGAAATCTCACGTCATCGATTTCATGGATACTCGTTGAAATTAAGGAAGTATACCAGGATCCGTCGCACAGATTGAATAAAACTCCCGCTTTATCGACGTCCAATTTTTTCCACTTTTCGGTGGAACGAGAGCTTTTTCTCAAAATCGAGAAAGCTAAACCCGCAAGAATATTTTATAAGCTTGCAGGAAATATTACTTATCCTGTTTATATGGGTCTCTGTAAAAAAAAAAGAAAAGAATTCTTATAGGGGAATGAAATATTTCTCAGGAGAGAGTAACGTGCTCCCTCAGACTAGAATCTCAGGCTCTTTATTATGATGTAATCAAGCTCTGTTGTATTACAGTAGAATTATTTGTACTATAATAAAAGATAATAGTGCAGCATTTGTCGCGCGCGCTCTCACGACAACCCAGATCTCGCGGCCGTGTCAACTGAAATCGCTCTCCGAGATTTTCCACGCTCTCGAGCGTGCGACACGATAGATAAGGAGAAACGATCGTTCTCCGCGCTTAGAAAGTTTCTCCTTACCGCGAGATAATATTCATAATTGCCTCCGCCGTCCCTTTCCTCTCGGAGCTTTCTTTCACGCCTGATGGCCACGGCTGGTCGGCCGAATTATCCGAGAGGTCAATGTTTCGATCGTATCATCCTCCTTTTTATCGTTCGCGTACTTTTCGCTGGAAAAAAAATTTCGCTAACGTAGATACGATTTGCTAAAAGTATCTTGCTGCCATGAGTATAAATTTTTATGAGGTAATATTTTTCGGAATAAATTTAAAATATGAAATATTTAGACACTAACACCCTGTCACGACTCTTAGTCCTTTATTTCTTCAAATTTGTGTCTATCACATTTCAGCCATACGAATTTTATCAATTTATAAATTTTTCAACCAGCGCACACGGTTTGCTGTCGCACCTAATACAATAGGCACAGTAGCAAAATATTAGCTGTCCATACTGTGCAACTGAAATTTAGTTATCACATGCAGTTTTTAGCTACGACAGCTACGTTTTTTTTCCCGTGTTGTACCACACAGTTGAAAAATTCGTGTTAAACTTAACAGACATCACATGTCCGAAACGGTTCACACAAATTTTTGTGTTAATTTAAACATAATATGGATATGTTAAAGGATCACACTAATACTCTGTTGATATTTTAACACAAAATAAATGTAAATCTCAAAATAATTTGAAATAAATGTTGTATAAAATTAACATATTTTTAATGACAAAATGAATTTTAAAAATGAATTTTAAAAATGTAATTTTTACATTTTACAGATGTAATAAGTCACAAATGACAGTTTGAAATCACTTTCACTTATGTTATTATAGCATAAAATCAACATTTTATTCTGTAAATTTTAACAGATAAATTTGTTACTTATAATATAGAACATGTGTATTGTGTCAGATTAAAAAATAAGTACACATTGTGTTGTTTTAACATTTCTTTTCAGTTATTTTAATATTATAATTTTACATTTCAGGTCAATTAACACAAGAGCAATATGTTAAATTAACACATGAACGTGCTAAACATTTAACACAGAAATTTTAACTGGCATTTTTTAAACAAAAGAATACAAATTTTCCAACTGTGCGGCCATCTTCGCTGCTGAATTCGCTCTCGAAATCCCCGCCGACTTCGGTTCTAATCTCCGACCGATCATGGACGCCGAGATACCACGTCGTGGCGTAAACGTTTATTTTCCTCCGTTTTATTCGCATTTCACGGTATTTTATGAAATTGCGAAACTACGTCGTTTCCCGCGAGATTTATTGTTGCCACCCACTGACATCGCGTCCGCGCGCGCCTCGGCGAGATGTAATAATTAGTCGGCCGAAGTTTCGCGATAACGGCCGGGTATCGGATTTTCGTGCTTCTGCGGCCCAGAAGTCGCTGATAAAACTTTCCTCCGACCGTGGCTGGTATCTCGCAATTATTTCACTCCGCTCTCGGTAACCTTCCTCGGCGGCGCGGCGGCTCTTGTCGAAACGACGCCGCGAGCGAATAAGAATATTGTTTGGCCGCGATCCATTCCTTCCTTCGCCATCCGAAGTGGAGAGGCACAATTAGCGTAATTCTCTCGGCCGCGCACCGATAGTCACGAACCGCCTGCGCGGAATTCACCGCGCGAATCGCACTCATCGTATTTTCGACTTTTCCCTGCCCTCCCCGTCGTCGAGTCTTATCTACCGGCGGCGAGGGAAACATCGCTAACGAGATGTTCCTAATTAAAACTATAGCCGACTGCCCGCGGCGTTATGATTCACGATCAACGACAATCCCTCCTTTCTTGGACTACTGGATCTACATCGCCAACTCCCGAGATCTTCGGCAGCCAAAGTTGCACCGACGCGTTAACTCGGGCTCTCGCGGCTAAACTTCGCGACAGTGAAAGGGAGTTTTCCGTACCTAATTATTTTATAATACAGTGAGCGCGGTGTCTCTCGATCAATGTAATAGATAATAATTATTTTTCAAATAATTTTACATTAATTGTTAGATGCGATATTCATTTTTAACGACTCTATAATCGTCATTGTATTTACGTATGAATAAAATATTCCAACATTGTGTATTTACTGCGGCATCATCGCGCATTTACTGCGATTGATTCCGCAATAACGGAGTGCGCCATAGACGTATTACAGAGGTTGCTTGCATGCACATTGTGTCGTAATTGAATTAAATTCCTGGTGCATCTCGTGCTCCAACAGAACAATTGACATGCCTTGGTAATTTACCGCGCGGTTACATTTTTTTTCAGGTGGCTTCACCTGCTGTTTAACCTGGGGGTACAGGTGGTCGTGGGACTTCCCTTGGAAATGGTTCACGGAAGCCTGAGGATCGCCGCGGTTTACATGGCCGGGGTTCTTGCCGGTGAGTAATGTCGTCTGCAATGTGAATTATGTTATGGTGCATCTACGATTTATGCATCTACGTTAATGCTCGTTTAACCTTCGCGTTCCGCCGTGAATCAAGTTGAATCAAACGAAATTCTGACTCGAAACAGTGATTAAGTTCGAAAACCGCCTACTATCCGTTTACGAGGATCCCACTTTGAAAAAGTTACGCAAACCCCACAATTTTTTTGTGTAAGAAAATATTTTGGCGTTTCAACGTTTCCATTCTATCTAATTATTGCGCATTTCCAGTGAAATGCATTAAAGGGATTTTATAGCGGGACAAAATGCTTATCTTTTGTTACATTCGTAATTTTTTAACTTACTTTATTTCTATGTTATGTATTACAACGGTTAGTCCGCTGTAAAACCCGTTCTTTTTCTTTCTCTATTTCTCTCTTGTAGTACTAAATTTTCCACTGTGGATGAACGTGTTTTTGCGCAATTTGTGAATCGCCGAAATTGTAAATCCGGTATACATATAAATACGAGCCGGATATATCATGAAACGCGAACACCATAACTAAAGTCCAAAATGTCCAAGATATACAGGGCGCTAATTATCCGAACATATGCTCCCTGCTATAACGAGGCGTTTTAATTAAAATTCGTTAATGTTAATATAAGTACGCTGACAGCTGGATAATGAAACAGCCCGCTTTTCATTCGTAATTTCGCGCATTTTCCAAATAATGTAGTGACCTGATCTCTCGAGTGTTTTTGTCGCTGACAAGCTGAACTTTTTTACAATTTATTGCATTGAGCGAGAAAACTTTTCACCTAACATTGCCTTTGCAATTATCTATACATTATATCACGTTGCGTCATTTAACCGATGAAGGAATTTAAACCGATATTACTGCTGCTTTTTACATTATCGTATTGTTCCCTTTCTAACCAATTTCTGTGCGAAGCATTTTTGCATATTTATCGAGACAACAAAGGCAACCGAGTAATTCCGGTAAATTCGTTCCATCCCGTGTATATGTATATACGAAACGTGTATACTGGGATACATGTGCGGGCAAACGTATCTGTGTACATTCTGATTGTCATTTGCATAAATTCGATTAGACGCAGATCCCGAGTTATTAGCGGTCATGAAAGTAAAACGTGGCAAAATGGGGCGCATGAATAATTAACTCCAGTCGGACGGGGGACAAAGAGGATTTGGGAATTAGATAGAAGAACGAAGATACAGGAATTTCAGTGTAGCGCGACGATGTTACTGCCAGCGAATTTGCAAGAATGAACGTTTTCTTTTTACACATTCACATTTATACGTCATTACAATACGGTACGAAATGCCCGGAAAATTGTGCGTCGCGAGCGCGAGACGATGTAAAACGCTATAAAGGTAGTCTTAAGGATGAAACGCGAGAAATATATCGCGCAGTAAAAGGTATATTGCAATCATAAATATAAGAGTGAAAAAAAACCAGTTAAACGATACGCTGAAAGTGGATGTAATAAATTGTTTATGCACCACAAAAAAGTACGATGACTACGGAAGTGGGAAGAGGGTGTTCCCCCACGTGCTTTTTACGCCGCTACAATTTACGACGGAGGCAGGCATCGAGCGCCTCTGAATGCTATCGACTGCCATCTCCGCCGTTTTCATATCTGTCGTGAAATTTCCCGATTGCGCACTTCCGATTGTCTTTGTCTAACCGCTTTTCGCACCGCACTCGTGCGGCGCGTATCTCCGTCTCCGTTCGTCTAGAGTCACCCGCAAGAATGCGTCGCGGCGACAGCCTGTCTGGGCCCACCGCGGCGAGATTACTTCGTATGCATCGCGGTCGCGACGATGTAATGCGATTGCAACGACGCAAGTGCAACGGCACCAACGTTCCCTTCTCCGTCTCATCGCGGCAGCGCTCCACCTTCACCTCGCATCGTCCGCCTTTCTTCCGCGACTCTTTAACATCGATCGAATTGTGGGGACGGATCAACGACACACAGTTGGAAAATTTGTGTTTTCTTGTAAAAAAAATTCCGGTTAAAATTTTTGTGTTAAATGTTTAACACATTCATGTGTTAATTTAACATATTGCTCTTGTGTTAATTGACCTGAAATGTAAAATTATTAAAATAACTGAAAAGAAATGTTAAAACAACACAATGTGCATTTAGTTTACACAATATACATGTTGTATATTATTAGCAACAAGATTTAGCTGTTAAAATTTACAGAATAAAATGTTGATCTTATTCTATAATGACATAAGTGAGAGTGATTTCGAACCGTCGTTTAACTTATTACATCTGTAAAATGTAAAATTACATTAGTTTTTAATTCATTTTGTCATTAAAAATATGTTAATTTTACACAAAATTTATTTCAAATTATTTTGAGATTTGCATTTATTTTCTGTTAAAATATCAACAGAGTATTAGTGTGATCATTTAACATATCCATATTATGTTAAATTAACACAAAAATTTCTGTGGACTGTTTGGGACATGTGATATCTGTTAAATTTAACACACATTTTTCAACTGTGCATGATTAATTTTGAGCGAAAAATATTCTTGTTCGTGTAACAGGATAAAGAGGGAACAGCCATTGAGTGTCTCGCAAAAATATTTAAATCTAGCATTTTTTTAAATAATCAGAAATCGACTTTAATATGCGTCTTCCTTTTCTATTTGGCACTAACTTTGTAACTTTTGTACCGTGTTTTGATTGTCACAGCCCTCTCTTTTTAATTCAACATGTTATATTTACTTACGCCGTGTTTTTTTTATGTGCTACCGTTTCATGAATTATTACAATTTGTATATCCTTTAATTTTACACTAGAATTTACTGCGTAATTCTTTGTACATATCGAATTTGCAAATCCACCCATGTGTTAAATCGTAACTATCTCTTCTTCAAGATGGTCCGATAAGGACCGAAACGTACTCTCTAAAACACTCCAAAAACTTAGAGAGTATACATATATATGCATTTATATTTAAATAATTTTATTGGACACTACAACCTTGTTCAGGCTCTGAGCCTCTGCTTTTATTACTTGATTTTATCATACGAGTCATTGTTATTTATTTAATATGTGAATTCGCTGGCGACAATTATTTCATCTAAACGATACTGTGTTATATCCGACAAGAAATCGGCGCGCAAGACAGGTGGAAAACGGTATATGAATTCACACGCTATATTAAAAATTACTGGGCTACCTACATCTTGCTCGGGTCTCATTGGCGTTCTCGTTTCTTATTTGATTTATTTGGGTCCCGATTAACTCTATTAATTTAAATATTGCTACTTGTTTCAATTAATTAATTATAAAAATGACAAAGGCTACATCAGAAATGAAATCGTACTTGTATCAATGTTTTGTTGAAACGTATCGTTAAGATTTTATCATGTATATTATTGTTACGTTCAGAATTATTGTAACAATTGCTTCGCGCCTTCAAGTAAAAAAACAATATTTATTGTGCTCATATTATTTGGAATTCGAGATTTTCATTTTTATTCTCATTCAAGAGTTAATGTAATCGGCCATTCGTATTGTTGCAACCATGTATGAGCACGTTTAAATACATTTACGTTGTTATAAAATAGCGAAAGTATGTGTGCACAATTAATATTGCGCGAATATTGAAGGAGAAAGAGAGAAAAAAATCGCTGAAACACGTAATCATCGAACTAATAAAGCGTGTAAATCAACGTTTTAAATTATGCGGTCGGTGTACCGCGTGAGAGTAAATTATCCTCGGTGCGGCGTGAAACCAGGGGTAGCTTATAAATGCACTTCTCCGGGATAGCGCGGATTAATGTCGTTTACGACATCGTCGCGCTTATTGCTGGCTGTACTCCCTGTCCTCTCTATTGCTCGACCGTTTCCACTTGGAAATTTGGACGCTGGAGCGAATAGCACTGTGAAGTAGAGATTTGCCGTCGTATGAAATTTACGGAATAAACAATTTTGCACGGCGCACATAAATGAATTGTACTGGTAAAAAAATGTGTACGCGTATTCGTACAACGGAAACTTTAGCTCTGATGCTGACAATGAAAGTAGATAATCATTCAAGTTGGGCGCTTATGATATATCTCGAGATCACTTGAATGAGAACATGGTTTTCTACCTCGCTTTCTTGATTATACGAAATCACATACAACTGTTGGATTTATTTATCGTAATTAAAATTCTTTGTGAATGCCAAAAAGCTATGTTGCATCCGAACTACGATAAATATTTAGCCGAGGGGGAAACCGCTGACCAAAATCTTGTACACCACTAATTATGCCCACTAATTTATTTTACACTTATTTTACCTTTATAATACCACAGCAAGGCCTAATGCCCAAACTAATGCCCCCAAAAAACTGCCCAGTAATGCCCAGTAACGCCGCAAATCTGTAATGCCCTCAATGGTTTCCCCCTCGTATTCAGCGTTTCGTTAAACGATCAAAATCCAATGGCATCAGAAAAGATTGAACTCGCAAACAAAGAGCGAGGAGTATCATCAATCTACCGAGTCGTTTATTCTTATTAATTCCGTCTCGACGATTTCGTGCGACATGCTCGCCGCTCGCGAGCTTCTCTCTCTATCGTTAACGAACGTTTCCCGATATACAGCTTTTTGCTGGGGAACGGATACGGTTTCGTGTCAAAGCGCCGTCGTCATTGTCGTCATCGTCGCCGTCGCCGCCGTCGCCGTCGTCGTCGCCATCCCCGTCGCCGTCGCCGTCATGATGGCGCTGCCGAGTCGATTGCGTGACACCAGCAATTATACGACGGTATTTGCATGTCGTACGACGCGCCTCGTCGTTCGTATGCGCGACTGCGTGTGGCCAGTCCCCGGTGCATTAACTCGACTCGAAGATAGCCGGCGACGACAGCGACGATAGCGCACCCGGGCCCCCTCGACTCCGAGAGAGACTCGATATTTTAAGTTTCCCCTTTTCTCCTCCTTTTTTCTCGCGCGCCTCCAACTTTTCTTTCAGCACGAGATCGCGTTGTCCCGACTCGTTAGTCTCCGGCCACTTATTTCTTTCGATCATCCCGGGAACAACGGGCGCCTGATGACCGACAGAAACTTTAAATTGGGCGACGAAACGCTACGCGAACGTCAGGTCTACGGGAAAATCTCGTCGAGTTGCCGCTGTTATCGATAAGAATTTTATTTGCGTCTTCTTATAGTATCTGTTTGTTTTCTCTTGTCATTGTTATCGTATCATTGTTAAGCATGTTTCACACAGACACGTAGATATAAGTTCTTTTTTTTTCAAAATCACAACTTTAACTACCAATTTTGCCGATATCGGCGAATTGCAGTTTACCCGATTTCGAGTACGATGCGCGCGATACGTGGTTTCCTGAAGTCTGGCTATGTCGCGAAAGAGTACAATGGCCAGTTTCATTGGAAATAAAAAAAGATGAGCGGAGGACACGAGGGGGTGGCGACAGTAAAAGCCGTTTACACTACATTTTAATCGGGAGGAATCCGAACGCGCTTTATGCAGCCATTGATATACGGTTCCGCTCTTCTTGCTCGCCACCTTTTTGTGTGCGCGTGCAAATACATCCGTGTGTACGTATGTCTGTGCGCGCACACAGGGTATGTGTGCCGCTGTGTGTTTTTCTCTACCCCTCCGCCCGTTTTAATATTTTCAGCGCAAAAACCCCGGCGGACACGGCCTGCCGCCATTGCGTCAAAGGGATATTAAAACAAAGGGACGAAATGCGGGATGTACAAAATGTTGATACTGGGCGAACTCCTCGCTTTCGATCCGGAATTTTGCGTGTCGATGATCGCGCTCAGGATGCCGAAAGTTTCGCAAAAATGCGCATGTGATAGGAGAGAAAGGGGCAGGGAGTATAGAGAGAGAGAACTGGGTGCGAAATAGTGGGCGCGCTGGAAATTTCAGCATTTTTTAATCACCGCTCTCCGCGAGATTGAATGCTCGCATACGTGAATTTTTTATTTTTGAGAATCGACGCGGCTGTCGTGGCCGATGTAACTCCATCGAGACATTAATCGGGCTGGTCCCGAATGAATGATCTCGAGCAGCGATACACCTACCGTGCTGAAATAAATAAAAATTATAATCACGTGTAGGAATGCGAAAATAGAAGAACTTTGACGCAACGAGAATATCACGAGTGCTAATATTTTCCAATTTATTTCGCCGATAAAAATATAGATCATATATTAGAGTCAATAATATTATAAAGGGCTGAAACGTAACGTAGTAGCTCTTTTGTTTAATATTAAAATGTTATTACATTTATGTTATATGTGTTCCCACGACCCTGCAATGAACATCGAAACCAGACAATATTCCATTACGGAATGATATTCGTATAATAATATTATATGCCATAAAATATTTGTCAAAATGATGAATACTAAGAAAATATTTCGAGCGATTATTGTTTTGCTATTACCATATACAATTAATGATATGAGATTCAAAGCATATAAAATGTGTGAATAATTACAATATAATTTTAATACAATTAGTCGCGTAATTAAATTTGATAATTTACATCTAATATTTAATGTCACATACATTGCGCTCTTTTCAGCGATTGCATAATAAACACCGCGTCCATCCGACATGTTTCATTTGCGATCAAAGTGTACACTAGTTGTGTAATTATACGAGTATACCATATATATATTTTTTTGTCCATTGAACGACGCGAGCCAAATGTTTAATAATCATTCGAGAGGATGAGGAGAGCCTCGGCAGCGTAAGCGGATCGCTGTAAAAAGGAAAAAGAGCATCTCGTCAACGTCGATTCCTCTCGTATTCCGTCGCTATACACATGTGCGTCAGAATCCCGCTGCCATAAATATCGCGGCCGTAACCATAAAATTCCGACGGCTTTTCGTCCTTTTTTTCCCCGTGCCTAGAACGTACTTCGCACATTATATTTTATGCATCGGGTTACGTAAAAACGGCGACGCCCGTGTGCGTTCTGCGCGCTGCCCGTGTGCATGCACACCTTGTTGTCTCCATGTGGGTATTCATGGTGCATCACTCGCGACGGCTCGATGCACCAGCGAGTGACACAACTGCATTGAGAAAGATAGCGATGGCATCGATACAAATGAAAGTTTAACAATAAGTTTCTTCCGGCTTCCCTTTTTTTTAATT
>NW_011967232.1:841664-922387 GCF_000949405.1 Vollenhovia emeryi | reverse complement strand
CGAGTGACACAACTGCATCGAGAAAGATAACGATGGCATCGATACAAATGAAGGTTTAACAATAAGTTGCTCCTGGTATCCCTTCTTTTTTTTATTTATTTTACACAAGATCCTTTAATTTGCGGAAAGAGAAGGGCGAGTAAAGTAAATTAATCCAAAGAGCTTAATGTCTAACGGAGTCAATTAGCGTTGCAGATAGCTTACTATTCTATTGCATCTCTGATATTTTATAATAGGAGCGGCGTAGAGAGCCAATACCCGCGAATTGGAGTAAGCTTTTTACGTCGGATAGTGCTCGCCCGAACGCGTTATCGATTCGAGGCCACCGATCCCCGAGTCGTTCGGCCCTCGGACGCCCGTCGTAGCTCGTTTGCACGGGAACGAATGCGGCTTAGAATTTCGCGTCGCGCGCGGCAGGACCGGTGGCGGGCGCGTAACGGGAATGGGGAGGAGGAGGCCTTGCATTTTGTCCCCGTCCTCTCTGCGTCGCCTTCCATTCCCACAGCCTCTCTCGCTCGAGAGCTCTTTACGAATGCAACGGCGCGCCTGCATACTCGCGCCTAACAGTGCACGCTCGATTTTCCGCCTCCCACCTTCGCCCGCGCATCCTCGTCACATCCTCTCGCGCGATAATCGCCTTTGTTCCCGCGGGGTTGCTCGCGAATGTCCTTTCTTCGTTAACAATCGCGGATTAAATTGGTGGATATCTAATTGGCGCCCGATTGACGCCGCTAGTACCGTTCCATGTTGCAGTTTATAGCGAAAATCCGCTATTGTTCCGCACGTAAATGGTGACAAGCAGACAACGATTGCAAAAGAGGTTGTCAAGCCTTTACATGGATAACGAATGTGTGATTTTGACAACAAATCCGATGTGGAAGATAATCCCACGTGCCGCGTCCAAATTTCGCTTGTTCTACCCGCTTCGCGGTGGCTCTTAATTTATCTCCCTCTGTCTGAAAATGACGCTAATGATTATATAATTAACAAGAGGTAGCTCTTAATTTATCTCCCTAAAATGACGCTGATGATTTTATAATTAATAAGAGAAGTGCGCCAGAGGTGTATTATTTTACTTTCATGAACACAGGGAGCGTTTCTAACGACGCACAAAAATATTTTCTTCCATTTTCATACAATGAAAAAACAGCGAAGGAGTTTCTAATTCAGCAATACCCGGCTGACGATTAATAATTCCCATGCAAAATCGCGAGAGCTCGTTTGTAGAAACGTAACGTTCCAAAACGTTTGGAATAAGTGCGCTCGCATAAAGAGGGAGGAACGTGCGAAAATGCACCGATACAGGGCGCACGTCGGCGTCTCGCTTAAGTGGTTAACTACTAATTTTTTAACGCGCCTCGAGAGCGTATCGAGCGAGCTCTCTCCGCGCAGCGGGAAAGAACCTCCGACGCTCGTTGTTTTCCAGCCATTTCGTTTCGGCCGTCCCATCCGTTTCTCGCCTCCGGGAGGGGCTCTTTACGAATGCATCGACGTGCCTAGCACGTGCGCATTCTAAAATGCGCGCTCTATTTTCCCACCTGTCCCCTCCGCCCCGCGCGATACGGAGCGAAGCATTTTATTTCGCGTCGAGGCCTCGTGCACGCGTTTCCGCGATTCTCTCCTCTTCCCTCCTCACCCCTCGTTTCGTTTTACCTTCGTGCTCGAGTGCAGGTATGGGGGCAAATGAAGTGCAGTGTCGCCTCCATCCGTGCTCTCTTACGTAGCGTATCGCTAACAGATACAAGATTGTACCGACGACGAAACGTGGCCTCTATCTCTAATTAATGTAATGTAGTTAATGTACGACAGTGGACTTTTCTTTTATCGATGTGGAATTGAGAAATCCTGAGAAAAGATTTCACGACAAGATCTCCCGAAATTAATTGTCCTTTTAGAGACGGATATCCTTGATATTATTAAATCTCATTAATTTAGAATCCAACGTTTCATAGTCTACATTATGTCGTTAGTAGAAAAGTTATGATATTAAAATGCGTTTAATAAGTAATTAAAAATTCGAAGTGTTAAACTTTTCCATATAAACCTCGAGCCTCTTAATTCAATTCGTTCGTTCAGTCTTCATATTTGTTTTTTTTTCTTGTACGTATGCAAAATTTTTCTTAGGATTGCGACAGGAGTCATACGAGTGTCTACATCTCCGACACTTTTCATGTCTTTTTTGCTAGTGGACGCTGCCTCCGCGTTGGTTTCGTTGCACCTGTTGCACGTCGCGCCGTTTGGTTCCAACAGACTCGGTTATTGGTGTCAACGAGTCGTTAATCGATGATGTTCCGTACGGGGAAAAATATGTGCGCGGCACCTTATCGCGCGTTAAATATCAACTTCAAATCGCGACTGGTCGATAGAAGCCCTAATTACTTTCGTGGCTTCCCAATTTGAATTCTCACGGGGTCGCGAACGTGTCGCGGAAACTGTAAAGAAAATTGTAGGGTGTCTTGTTGAAGTTGCAAGATAAAATTGTCGCGAATCCTTATTCAGACGTGCGAATGTCAACAGTGATATTCCCTGACACGTCCGTATCTGGCGGAGTTAGCGATATTCATTGTCGGACAGGCTGATTGCAGCCGGCAAGTTACGGAGCGGTAGAGACACAGATAGAGCTGTACGCCCGTAATCATAGGAGTAGGTCGCGAAGACATTAACTCGCGCTGGTGCATCGCGCTGGTGCATCGCGTTGGCAGACCGCGTCGACCCACTTCTCTGCCTTTCATGCTTTCTTCCTTAAGGCAAAGCCGAAGGCACTAACGAAGGCTCGGATGAATTTCATAACCCCACGAGAAGTCCGCGAGGACTCTATTACGCTTCGCGGCGCCCTCCTTTTTTCCCCTTTTCCCCGCTTTCTTTTAGTCATCGCGCTCGTCCTCGCGCTAATTTTCGCAACGCGCCTCGCTACCTTGTTTCTACCTTTTTTCCTCCCTCTTTCTCCTTATCTCCATGTGCGTTACATGCATGTACATATGCATTACTCTCATATAGTTGCTAGAAAGCGTACAAAATCCCCGTTTGATCCTTTTACATATTCACTTTTTTTTTACACAAGTGCCTCGGCGATTGAAACTACGCAATTAATTCCACGAACGTTCTTTGCAATTACGAGACTAATTTAATCGCGAGTACAGCGATTTATTTCGAGAAAGCGTGCGCGAAATTAGTGTAGTTAAATGATTTTGAAATACAGCACTCTATTAATTATTATCCGTAATATTAACAACATCTCGAAAATAACGTTTGAATAGAGTTTGTTCACATAAATGTTATTCAAATAAAGTCAGTTTCAGAGTGACATAAAATTTATCAAAGGAGAAGGAAATTTCAATTAATAATGCTAATTAGATACTTTAGTCTTAAAAGACGATTAACAATTTCTTCTCGCTAACGACGACAAGTAATTGACTGGTAAAATGAGTCAATCGGTGAAGTATTGATTTGTTAATTCGGTATAGCTGGTCGAATAAACTATTCCCCGCTATGGCTCGTTTCCTATAGTCTCGGTTAGGTAAATGACGGTAAACCGTAAATACTCGCAGCATCGTCTAAGTTGGACCAAGGAGAGCGGATGAGGGGAATCAGCAGCCTCTTGAGCTAGTATCCGTTAACTCGAGTCAATTACTACAACAGAGAAGCATGGTTCGTCGTGCACGGGGGTAAAGTGGTCTCTCGGCGTGCTTCAACTTTCAATTAACTATGGCACGACGACAAACAGACTGGCAATGACAGTTGGGACCCTAAATTCTCTCTTTTATTATCGTATTACCGCTATTGCAGTTACGCGACATTATTGCATTATATTATTGCGTTACAGACATTGCACGTAGCAATAAATTGTTTCTCTTTCGACCAGTGTGATTTACAATCGTTGTCATGATAAATATTAGTGATTTAGCATTTCATTAAAGTCTTTGCACTAATCACACTTCTGCGTCTTATCGTTACTCGCGTCTTATCAAGTTTTAACAGGAATTAATTGGGGTGTGGGTTTTATCTCCGCGATAGGATGCAGTTGCATCACCTCGTGGCATTGCTTAATATTGATGTCCGCCGGGGCGCGACAGTAGTTATATTACGAGCCATCTAATTTCATGTCTCGAATAATTACGCCCTTGTTCCGATTGGATGTGACTCGATCATTTATTAAGCGGACGCTAATAATTCATTGCGGGTAATTCGGAACGTTCGCGAACTCGCACGAATTGATGTTTGCATCCTTAATGCATTTCCACGTCGCTCCGGTGCACACCGGCTTAGACGCGATTTGCGCTTTGCGGAAACTCCGTGTAGGTAGTTTACGAAACAGGGGCGCTTCGCATGGCTCTCCGGCGTGAAGGCTGCTGGCTGCAGCTCGATGTAGGTCGCGCGTTAATGACCAGTGCGTAAGCGACGAATTCAATTGAATCGTCGGTTTCGCAAGAAACGAGGATATCACGCGTGGCGTAGTTTCGCACAATGCGTACGACACAATTCGACGTGCGTTACCCGTGGGTCTGTAATTTTAAAAAGTAAGAGAGAGAGAGAGAGAGCAGCCCGTCTGAAATTACCTAGAGCATAGATGTTGTTCACTTGCTCTCCCCCTTCTCTCCCCCTTTTCTGCAACTTAATTAAAACTAAATTTTCTAGCTTTTGAAGCGTTTATAATCCCAGAACAGATCGATACCTCGACACTTTTCATCAGGGAAGAATGCACTGCGGTTTACGGGAAGAAACTAAAGGAGAATGCGAGAAACGACCCCTACACCTCGTATATCAAGAGCGGCGGATTAGAAGCGACGACCTTAATAAATCGGAGGGGGGGGGGGCAACCTAGTCAGACGTGGACGCGACACGACGTATTGTCCGAACAGCACTCGTAATTTAGGACGGATCAAAGGTGGGTCGGGGGACGGTTAAGGTTCGCGGAGAGCGGATCGGTCAGCAGGTTCCCAGGTGTCAGGTGGTACCCGGCCACTCCAGACGCGCCGAATCACCAGCACCCGGCCAGTCGCCACCATTTCCACGTAGGAAGCGACTAATGTCCTCGCTCATTTCCCACGATATATAGGCGGGCGCCGCATCGATTCTCGAAGCACCATCCGCCTGCCCGACGCGATATTAATGTTTAACTAGCGCGATCGTGTGTCTGATACATTACCGTTGCTCCCGGGGTTGAAATTGTTGCGCGCTGCGCTACACGCCCGTGCCACGGTGCTACATGTTACGTGAGTACGAAACAGGCGAATTGCAGAGAGTTTGTCGAACGCGCTGCTGTTATTGCGATACTATCGTGCGTCGAATTGTCTTCTATTGTTGGCCGGACGTGTAATTGGAACGCAACGTTATTCGATATTTTTCAGATATCTGCGACACGTACGAATCCTCGAATTGTTCTACGCGGTAATCTTTATAATTTTAATGAGGACTCGCGCGATAAGGACATTTTTTTTTTGGTACGATCGTATAGCCGCGCATTGAGAAACTGAGAAACATGTGTTACCTGTTGATTAGATTACCGCCATCTCATGTTCATGATGTTACATATTGACTTACTCTCGTTATCACGCGCCTCGGACGCGTTGCAGCGAACGCTATCCCGTGCGCCGTGGGCAGTCTGTCAAATTACGGGGCAGGTACTTGGAGACAGGCTCCTAATTCCGCTTCTAATAACCGGGGCTAGTTATAAGCGCCCGGAAGCGCTTTGTATTGTCAACGTTGCGAATCGATCAAACGACGAGCGCGCGTTGCGGGAACGGCGTGAGTTCACCGCGGACGCAAATATTTGCGAGGGTGAAAATTGCATTAATTAAAGAGAGAATAGAGATTTGCGATTTACGCGCTGTTTGACGTACTGCGAAATTTTGTGATCCCGTTTCTTTATTACCGCTGTTGTGGTTCTATTAAAAGAGGGAAAATAGGAAAGTTTGCAGAGACCAGGGTGCACGAGTTCTCGTACACCATATTCCAATTTCTGCGGCGCGCACTCGTTTACCGACGAGCTTTTTCCGCGTTACACGCGGAGCAACAGATGTTTCCGAACGAACTGGAGGAAGAGCGATGGCAAGGACAAGAGGGAGGTAGAGAAAGAGAGAGTTTTTGGCGTCGTTAAACTGTGGAGCGCAGAGCCACGCGAACTTTCGAGTTGTTGAGAGCGAATATTATTCTTATTTTATTCGCCGAGGGCGGCAAAAGCGGAAAATTCTGTCCACACTTCGCGGTTGTTCGAGAACGAGCTTTTTCCCAGTTCGACAGACAATGACCGAAACTCTGGACGAAAAGCTCGCGGCTTTGTGAGCGCGCTCTCGGTTCTCTCGCTCTTCTCGAAAAATTTCGTTGATTATATAATTCCGTATATCCGCGAATTGAAGGGCTAGGTGGAATAATAGTAGCAGAGTATAATGTGTGGAAATATAATTTTTATTGCCCCGCGACTCTCCCAATTTAATGCTGAAATATATTTCACTCTCTAGTACAAGTGGAAAGTAATCCAGTTACAGAGGCGAAATTTTAACTTACGGCTTTTCGAAACGGAATAATTTTTACGTGATATTTCAGTACGTAATTGAAAAAGCAGCGGTACGCTGGCTGTCGGACAATTAATCATTGTTGTTACAATTAATCATTGTTATTGCGGACGTTCGGAAAAATGGGGAAACACGCTAAATCGTTGAAAAGAATGAAACGTTTGGAGTAGTAATTAAGAAGCTATTAAGAAGTTATATTTGTTACGGTTTCAGGTTCGCTGGGCACGTCGGTATTCGATACAGACGTATACCTCGTCGGGGCGAGCGGGGGCGTTTACGCCCTTCTGGCGGCGCATCTAGCCAACGTCCTCCTCAACTATAACAATATGGAGTTCGGGATAGTTCGGCTCATCGGCATCTTCGTCATCGGTAAGTGGACCCTACTTCCTCGATCGGCGGCCCGCAACCACCGCGGCCAATCCTATCTACCTTCAACCTGCCAGCTCGATATCTCCGGTCGAACTGCTTTCGAGAGCGGCCACGATTGACCATTGGCGCCGACGATACATTAATCACGCATTGTGCCTTGAGCCAAACATTGCAAATTATCAGCCGTTGATAAATTACTACGGTCTACAAAGTATCATATGACAAATGTTGCATTTCGAGTAACATGATTGCGGCAGAAAAGATTTCTAGACGATTAATACGAATTCGCGATGTAGCTAAAGAATTAATCCTCACTATGGAAAACGATCTGTAAAGAATTGCAACGTATTCGCGATGCGGACGAAGGAGGATTAATGCTTGTTATAAAAAAAATCGAGAGAAATTTTCAAAGTTGAGAAGAACAGCTTCTGAACGGTATCTCTCCACTAGTCTCTTTGCAAAGTAGCGAGGACCTGTAGAGTCGCGAATTTGCAGGCACGTCTTTGAGGATTAAGGTAAAGTGCCTCGGACCTTCAGAGCAGAATACAATCTCAGAACGCGGCGCCTATGGCGACGTAATAATAGCGCGATATTGGCAAAGACGTAGAACTCTAGTATCGAGGGCCCATATAGCACGTAATCTGACCGCCACTGTACGTGCGCATTATCTGGTTCTAGTGGCCCTAGAGTCGCCTCAAATTCACCTCGACGGAGCCTCTCGAGTCTTCAATAACCTTGTTTAAGGGGTTGATTACCGTCAGCACGGATTCGGATATCCGCCGTTGCTTTCTCCCTCTCTATCTCTTACTCGCGCTGTTCCCAATATATTCGCATAGTTCCTGTCCGCGGTTGGTAACAGCCTGGACCCGTTCCGATCTACGCGCTTCGACTTGGATTACATCGTAATCCCAGCGCGAGAGCTTGACGAGCGAAGTAGAGCTTGATCGATAAACGCGCTCTCTCACGACGTGGAAGCGGGTCATCCGTTCAGCCGCGAATGCAAATGACGCTCTCGCAGGAGTCTGCGACGTGGCGAGGTCTCTCGCTCGCTCGCTCGCTCACTTCCCGCAACGTCTTAAGATGCGAAGAAAATGCGGCTCTATCAACTGCAATCAGACCTCTGTGAAGGAATTCAAGAGAGATTTGAATTTTCATATCTTATAGAAACATTTCTCCAAATGTTAACGATTCCGTTTAATTAACGGGTTTAGACATTGGATTAATTTCAGGTATCATCCATCGGATTTAGCAGAATCGTTAACAAATATCGAAATTGTCGATCAAGATGTCGCTCGAAGATATCCTCATTCTTTACTGAATAGTAACGCTTCAATATCTTTTTCGCGATTGCCTTCATTTTCGCTCATTGTCATCTAGTCCATTTCCTCTACTCGCGCTTGGTTCGGCGCCACTCCTGAAATTTCAATTTCCTCGTTTTTTCCCCCCCGCGGTAAGAGCTGGAAAGCGCAAGGGAGGAGCCACGAAAGCCGTCGCTATTCTGAAGTTTTAATTAAAAGATAGGTGTGCTCTCGCGCTGTGATCGCCGCGGAGAATTTTCGCCGACGTTGGGATTGTTTGCCACGAGAAGAACAGGTGGCTGTTCCGTCAAATTTTCAAGCGAGCACGGTGTCGTCACTCGTGTTTATCGAGTCATCAAGATAGCGCCTGCGTAAGCTTGATTGAAAATTAAAGAAGAGAAGCGATAGTCGAAGATTATGCAACAATAACGACCGCGGAGTCCATCTTCTGGAAAAAAAAGGAGATAGGGAAAACTGAAGGAAAGAGGAATTTTCACGCGATCAGAAAATTTTAATTTTAATTATGCAAGTAAATGTGATCTAGACGAATTATAATTATGGCGTACGAATAAGTGTTGAGCGAAGTCTATCGAGTAATCGTATATTTTGACAATGAGCAATTTTAATGATGGAATGGATCAGGTCTACAAATTACGAAAAGTACTTGAGATATAATGATGTATAATCCAATATTAACAGGTTAATATTAACAACTATAAGCTTTCATCCGACTATTTCATCAAAATTGGATTATATAAGCTGAAACGAAAGACCAGACAGCGTAGAATCGGTACTGAAGTGACGGATATCGCTTATGATGGAAAAGATACAATAGAATATTATATAATGAATATATACTCGTGGATATACTGATTGCAGTCGAGGAAATAAAGTTAGGAGAGCGGATAGACGGAAAAGCTCAGAAAGGGTCCAGCTTTTGTTACTTCAAGAGTTGTATAACTCAACCTTCAAGTTAAACGGCAACAGCGACGCAAAGAGATCGCGTTTGAGAACAGAAAGAAAACAGTATAAAGGATGTACATCAGAATTCGTACACTTCCTCGAAGTTATAAATGCCTCGATAAGCTTGAAGTTCTTCATATCTCGTTAACGAAAATTTTAAACTCAATTGCAGAATTACTAAATGTCGAAAATGAAATATGTCTTCGTAAAGAGACGAAAAAAAAAATCTTTTCTTCTTTGTACTTAGATGCTGTTAATTTAATTTTAACGGAAATTAATTTGGAAGTCAATTTATCGAGTTTTTCGCAGTTTTGGTACAATATATAATTATAAAAACTTCAAAGAACGATATAATTTTATATCAGCTAAAGTGGAAATCTCCTAGAAAGATAAGATCTCACGAATCGCTCATAACACTTAAGAGACCGTAGAAGGAATAATAATTTAATAATAATCTGCATTTATTAAGAAGATGAAAAAAATTCGTAGACGATGTTAAAACTTAGTAGGTTTCGGAACTAAAGACGAAAGATGATCCAATTGTGCCCAGGCTGCACAAAGCCGATTTCTACATTGACTAACGAAGAAGCAAATTTCTTCTACGGGAGCACAACGGACTTACATAATCATCGGCGATGGTCGCAGACGTAGAAAAAAGCCGCTGAGGAAGCTGCAGGAAAGCTCTTCTCTCGACGACACTTCGAGAGCTTCTCAAAGCTCGCCGTCGGCTTGGCTCTTCGTGGCATCCTTACTTTTTTCGTTCCACTCTCTTCCGCTTTCTTGTTTCTCCTTTTATCCCTCTTATGCTCTCCTTATCGCTTTACTATGCACCATTTTCATCGGTACTTTCAAGGCAGATAGCGAGAAAGAATTCTAAGAGAGAACACGCCGCGATAAGAGCGCTATTTTCTTTCTTCATCTTGTGACTTTGCTCATTTTAAATTAATCTACCAATCTGTTTGCGCCTGTTAGTTGTCAATTGTACTAATTCAAAAGATACCAGAAGTAGAATTTAATCGTAATCTAAAATTGAATAAATAAGACACATTATACGTTTATCGGATCGAGTTTGAATTGAAAGACGCGTGGAGGAACGAGAGGCTCGAAATGGTCACGCGTAATCATTGTAAATAGGTAGAGGTAACAAATTTGAAAACGTTGATATCTCTGATTGCAGCCAGTGCCGACGTGGGCTTCGCGATCTACGACAGGTACGCCGCGGAGCAGATGGGCCCGCCGGTGTCGTACGTCGCCCATCTGACGGGCGCCCTGGCGGGCCTAACGATCGGCCTCTTGGTACTGAAGAACTTTGAGCAGCGGCTGCACGAGCAGCTACTCTGGTGGGTTGCCTTGGGCGTCTACGCCGCCTGCACGATCTTCGCGATCATGTACAATCTGATGCACCCCGACTATCCATGACGCGAGGTCAGCTTCGCGTACGGCCAGCCGAGGCACACGTAACGCGAAGCTGATCGCCCTTGGAAGAAAAAGAAGAAGAGGAAGAAACGGCGGAGAGGACGGGAGGGACCGTCAACGTTGAGCAACGTCGAGGGAGATTTTCAAGTATCGCGAACTCTCGATAGCACGCTAAGCCGTGAGCTAAATCGTTCCCGAAGCACCGAAGGCGAAGGACACGTAAGGAACGAGAGTTATGCGACGGGGTCGTCGGCAGACGTTCTCCTCAAAGAACGTGACTTCGTTCTCCTTCCGCGCGAGAAGGACCGCGTAATAGTTTCGTAGTATATATTTTCTTCCAAGCCGGCCTGTTCGCGCGCGACAGTCGAGAGAAGCGACAGAGCGCTTGTCGAAAAGAAGCGAGAAACGAGCGAGGAAATGTAATATATTATTGATGAAAAATTCTAACGAAGGAGAACACTTGGAATGGAAGCGGTAGTGATCGGTAAAAGCGAACGCGATGTACTTCCGAAAAGAAGTAGGGGCTCTCCGCTTCCTTTAAAAAGGAGAAGAAGGGACGCGGAGGAAGAAGAAAATTGAGCGAATGTCCTCATTACGTTTCGTCTTTCCTGTTCGATAAAGCAGTCCGCGTTTCGCAATCCCGCGAAAACTCCTTAAACGCAATGCCGGAACTACTTCATCACGGCGGAATACGGGCAATTTTGCAAGCGGTGTAATCATAAAGAAAAAGGAACACACAACTGTTAGGCTCGTGTTATCCTACCATCAGCGGGACAACGAAACGTCATTGTTGCAAGATGACCATCCCGGGCCACGATAAAATGTCTTCGCGTGTCGTTCTAGAGAACGACGGAGCAGCGTGCGGGAAGGTTACGGATAATATTCTTCTTGGTCGGGAAAGAGGAAGTCGCGTGATCGCGAGACTAGTCGTTCAATCCCGTCGTCGCGCGTTCTTCCGCATTCTGAAGAAAAACCAAAGAATCGAGCTGGATGACAACGAGGTCGGTCGGCCATCCGGAAAACGCAAAATCCTTGAGGGACGGGGCATTTCTGCCCGAACCTGAACAAGGTACAAGAGGAATTCTCTCTTATGGCATTCGTTTATTTCCGCGCAATGTTGGCCGCAGTCGTCCTCGGAAAAACCAAAGAATCATACTCGACTGTGTGGACAACGCTCGCTGTCCTTTGTCGCGTTGAAGAAATTTCTTTGCTCGATGACGAGAAGAAGAAGAAAAAAAGAGGAAGGAGATGATGATGATAGAAAGAGAGCGAGAGGAAGAAATTGGAAGAAACAGCGAAGTAAAGCAACGGAAGAGGTAAAGAGGAAACGGGAGGACTTAATGGATCCTTCGCGGTCGATGAAACATTGTACAAATGACCGCGACGGAGAGGTACGAAGATGATGAAACAAAAACCGCGCTCGAGAAAATTGGTAACCATCGACGTTCCTCTCGAAACCCTCTCGAAACATTCGACTCGCGAGACGAATTCGTGGACGTGGACGGAAACGTAGAGGAGCAGACTGCGTCAAGCTTGATGATGAAGAGCTCGTGCCGGTGGAAGATTTTTTTCCGATCGGGATGAATGATTAGTCGCGACGACAAATTTTGCAGAGACCGATCGACTGATCGATCACTAATTTTGCGATAGTGCGAAGAATACTGCTAATCGAATCGCGCAAATAATTGTGAAGTATTCATGGAAAACGATGTGAGTATTTGTTCATTAAATATATGTATAATCTTTTTGTTTACATCATCGCATCTGCTGGAAGGTTCACTTGTGGCGCTTCGGGTCGCCACGAAACTTATGGCAAACTCGGTTGCTTGCACTGCGAAAATTCTGTATTTAACTTTGTCTCAAATATGTTAAATATCTTAAATATGTTGTCTTAGATATACATGTTCAAAGAGTATTTAGTCAAAACAATGATCCGTATGTACGCTATACAGAGCATTGTTTAAAAGAAATATATTTCAAGAGGTATTTGAAACGATCCTTAAATATAAGAATTGACCATAAACAAGTCAGTATGCGCTCAGTGCGCGCTAGTGCAAGCACTCGAATTCGCTGGTAGAGAATTTATTTCGTATTTCTCAAACTTTCGTAACCGTTTTCGACATTACTGTTTTCTATAGATGCTTCACAAGTGTGCACAACTGTCGAGTTTACGTATTATTCTTTATAATGTGCGTAAATTCGCGAAAAATCCAATCGCAACAAAAATTCGCTGATATTTGGACATGTGTTTATTATCGCGCATAGATAGATCGATCATTATAGGAACGCAAATTCACCAAGTCACAAAAATTCATCCGAATAGCCGTTGCATATTTTCCGTGTCATTGTATTACATCGCAGAGTCTTGCGCAAAGGAAAAGTTAAAAAAAAAGAAGAGAGAACATTCTCAACGCCGCGCTTGCGAGAGTCAAAACGCCCCCGAACGCAATACCGTCGAAACGCGTACTGTATCATTGTAAAGAAATACTATTTAATATTGCAGAAAGATAATATTTCGAGATAAGCATTGGACTATCAATTGTGTACATAAATCAAGCTTCGTTTCGACGCGCATTGCCATTCGCGCGATTGTGATTTTCGCGAGAGCTTTCCGCATGATGGATGTAATAATGCGCAATGCAACGGCGATCAAGCCTATGACAAAACAACACCCGGCCGACCTGTCGGTCGGTTTTCAGTCGCTAGTCCGCGCTTTCGATAGCGACCGCTCGTTAACGTCCTCGCAAAATCCCCCTGACGACGCATCTGCCTGCGCGCGCGATCATTAACGCGCATTAATTGTACACCATTGTAAATACCTGTATATAGCATAGAGACTCTGTGTGTGTTTTTTGCGTGTGTATGGGAGCGTTTCACGCGAGTGAAGAGGAGGAGGCGCGAGACAGAGCGAGGAAGAAAAAAAAATTAGAAGAGGAAGGGAAGAAGAGAGTTGGAGTCGGGTCACAGTCTAGTCGTTTCGCGTCGTTGTCGTAAGTATATACAAAATATACATATTGTATTTAAATCGAGAGCAAGAGAGAGAGAGAAAAAGAGCCGCACATTCTCGGGAGAGCACACGCTTAGTGTACATAGTCACACGCGAGACATATGTTCCTCACCTTTAATTTATCATCGTGTCATCGTGTCTTCGGAATCAGATCGTGCGATTGCCGCCCGCGTGGCGTGCGACCTAAACGGTACCTGTGCCGACGATGGCATCGGAGTATCCCGGATGCGTTCAGCGTTGATCCGCGGCCGCTCGATGGGCCGTTTAGACGGGGGGTATTTTCACCGCGCGTTTAGCCGCAAACACGACTGTTTGATTTTCACCGAGAGAGGATATTTATTTGGCCTATTATCTTCGTTACATTGAACGATTAAATTAAGTTAATCAGCCACAAATTGCATTTCACGATCGCGCAACCACGCTCGAGCGCCCTTTTTGGACGGTGCAGTAATTTAAATCGATTAAGAAAATATATTTTTTTACAATTTATGGATGGCAAAGATTAATTTATATATAAAATCGCAAGAAAGTGACGTATCAAAGCCCTTGGGGTTACGGAAGGAAGAGCTTGTCTTTGTTCCCCCTCAGAATATGGCAAGTCTAACTTTGCCTGACGGCTCATTTAGCGTTGAATGCGCGGTGACTGATAAAGTCCCAAAATCGGAAGCTAAACGCGGCGCTGAACAAAGTTCGAATACTGCGAGCCAAAGTCTGTACAGTAGTTTGGATAGTGTCGCGGTATGTGTCTCTCTAATGTTTAGTTGTATAGGTTGTTCGTTTGTCGAGATAGCCCGACTCACTGCCTATTTTGTAATACGACTTAGCGCCACGTGCGCCCCTTTCGTTCCCTCAAAGACCGCCGTTCAGCGCGATTCGTGTGTTATGTAAATTTCGTTGAACGCCCACGTTTTTCCGCACTTCTCGCGCAACACCCGGAAGGGGAAGAAACGCGTTTGATTTCACGGATGTGTTCTTGGGTTAAACAATTAATTAGCGATTACACTATCATATTCCCAGCGACGGCGCGCGAACCTATATTTATTTTTCGTAAAGTGGGAACCAGCTGCGTTGTTCCCGAATCCCGCGTGTACGAAGCCCCCAGTTCTTTCCGATATTTTTTCGGGATCCTTTCCTCGGCTCTGGGAAACCCTACGCGAGTACCACGAGATGAAATGTGTGAAAAATCGTCAATTAGTCGACGAGCGAAAATTATTTTCCCACACTTGCGCGATTTAGGGTAGCGCGTTTAACGTTCAGGAGAAAAAGAAATATTGAAATTCTGCCCGGTAGGTTCCTCCTTGTTTCGACGGGGATCAAACTAATGTATTATTATTTATGTTGCGCTGACCGTAGTGTAATAACGTTAACATACGATACCAAATAATACGTAAGATTTAGTATGAAACAGTAATATATTATTATATTATTTTTTATTAATATTATTGTTAATTGCTATCGCATCTTTCGTGGCACCAAGGAAGAAAGTAATTTTTAGTGCTGGTAATTTGGCACGGCCGGCCTGAATGGCGCGAGGCGGACAAGTGGTCCTCGGCGAGGAGGAGCGGAAAGAGCGCCAAGGGGACGCGAATCGAGCGCGAGCGAGAGATCAAACGAGAGTAATTAACGATGCTAGTCAATTAGTACCCGCGAAGGCAGCTAACGCCAGATCCTAGCTTAAAGTACGACGGCTAGGTAACTCGCTTTAAGACGTCGAAGAAGCTCGAGATACCGATGACGCCGAGGAAGAAGGGTGACGCAAAGAAGAGAGAAAGAAAGGAGGTCGAGGGGCGAGGGAGGTCTAAGGAGGTTTAAGGATTCGAGAACACTGAGGGAGCGAGAAGAGGACGCTGAAGAGCGCCCAAAAGGTGGTTGCTCAAAGAGTCGAGGAGACGAAGGAGAGCTTCGATGGTTGGCTGGCTGGCTATGTCAGTCGACAAGTGTGTACTTGGCGGAAGAATGCAAAGGGGGAGCAAAAGTGACGTTCCTAACAACGCCCGGCCGGATCGTGCGCTAGGCTCTAGGTGCGACAATTACGGTCGAAAGTGTCCCACACACGTGGGACTGTAGGGTGTCTCCAATCGCCGGCGAAAAAAAAAATACGTACTCTTTATTGTGACGCAAAACCGAGATTATCTTTCGTCGATTTTACTCGTACAATTTGATATTCTCGTAACAGTTGGATTCTGATAAAATAGGGGTAACGATCGATTTGAAATTAAGCGCATTTAATACGCAGAGAAATAACTTAATAACCAATTAACGCACCGAACGAATCACGTGCGGCGAATTAAGATTTTTATCTTCCGTATACGCACATTTGTCGATAAGCCGATAAACGTTGCTTCTATTGTTACGTAAATCAATAATAAATATATAAATGATTAAATGCAGAGCAAAGTTATTAAGTTTGTACCGATAAATCGAACGTGATTTTCGTTATGTATGTATAGCCTTGTTAAATATTTAATTCGATTTGCTTCATAAATGCAGTAACGATTTCAGTTCTTTTGAAGTGGTACGAACCTTTCATAACGCTCGATCGATTCGAGCTTCCATTAATTACCATCGTTGTTAACGATAATTTATGCATCGATGAAATACAGCCCCGGCCGAAAAGAGTCGCTTTCCCCAGGAAAATCGAACAGGTGTCGATCCGCTGGCTATTAACATCCAACGGGGAAACATATAATTTAGAGACTTCATACAACATTTATGGCGTATGATTTCCATTTTATTAATCCACCGTCGGGTTAAATGACGATGCCAAAGAGCACGCACGGCGCATAATTATTTACACACGCTCGTAACTCGAACGTGGGAATAAATTATACGTCGTCCGAAATCCCTCGCGCAAATGACCCGCGTAATGTGCATATACCCCGCGATGATACTTCGTCAATTATACACCTAGCGGCGTGATTGAAATCGAGTGGAAAAGGAAACGTACGATCAGTGCATAGGGATTTGCCATTTACATCGACACCGCGATATCTTGTTGCCGGCGAAAGAGGACTCGCTTCGACATTTTTTTCAGTACCCAAGCGATGCTGAAGCCTTGCCCTTTTCATGAACGCCTCTCATCATGAACGGGCTTCAAACAAACAAACGTCAAAGTCGTTTCGGAATCGAATTTTCTTATCAGCGCACATCTGTCACCCTTCCAAAAGCGTCATCGGATTTCCGGTATCCGGGTCCAGTGAGCCCGAAAGAAACGAGAAAAATAACACCGGGGAAACAGCGTCTCGCTCGAAGCTATCTGGACTTTAATTTACGCTCTGGCACTCGATCCGCGCCCAAAAGCTCGAGTTTAGGTCACTATATCTTCTATTTTTTTTTCGTTTTATTTAAAAGAGGGCGGCGCGCATCCCGCCCGAGTGCGCGCGCGCGCGCGCGTGTGTGTGTGCGTCCGTGCGTGTTAATATTTAAATCGAATGGGTATGCGTGAATATTATGTTTGTTCGTAGCGATCGAGGATCGTGAAGTCTACGATGGAGCGCAATGATTAAACTCATTAGCTTAATTCCGTATCGTAATCGTTCCTACTTTAGTTTCCGTATAATTCTGTGATGCGTATTTAAATAAATATATTACCGCAAAATTACGGTATGTTGCTGTTGATTATATATATACACACACACACGTATATATACAATGTTCATCTTTCTCAAAGCCATCTGGAGAGAGAAATTTCGTAGAGCATATTTCTCTATATCTCGGAAATTCGTTTGATACGAAACTATTCCGTACGCAAACTTTCTCTTTTGCCGGCCGCTTTTTACGGTGTAGTTTCATTTTTTTTAAAAAAAGTAAGCCAGTGAGTCAAGTATGTTGAGCTTATCACGATCCGGACATCTGTAGCGAGGATGCTCATAAATCTGTTATGTATCGATGTGAATGGAAACGATCGCATAATAATTTAACAATTAATTTATTATTGTATTATATAGAATATATTGTTATTATTTAATTGCCGTGAAAGGACGCGTGAGTGTACAAAGTAGACCGAGAGTGCGTCGAAATACCGAGGTATTTTACCGGATTTTAATAATGCATTTTTTTTTTGCGCCGGTGAATAGCCGAAGCGATACATAACGGGTCCAGCGAAAAGCGGCGCGTGTTTTATCCCGTACCGTTTTTTTTTTAGTCCCCTGACTATGCGATCTTCGATCGAGTGATTAAGCGATCGGCTGAAAAGCGTGATCCGTTAATTTTTATATTGTGCGTGTCACACTGTCATTAAGTATTATTTATTGGTGAAAGTGGAGGACCCCGTACGCGCCCGTTTGCGGAGAAACCTCCCGGTCTGTCTGTCCGTCATTTCGTTTTATTTTTAATTAGCCCGCTTAATACAGCAAAGGCGCGCCGCCGCATCACAGACGCACCTGCGACCCTGGCAACACCTGCGACAGTCGACAATTTCGGCGAGACCGGCGTTCGCCTGGGATATTTTCTAAAATTTCATCATTAACCCGCAACCGTATTATTAGCGCTAAACTTACATTAATTTTGCGAGCGCGTGCGAAATATTAGATAGATATCTAACATGAATCTTCCTAATTAATCCTATGTGAAGCAATTATCACGAACGGAAAATATAATTAACACCGCAAAGACATTTTACGTTTACATATAAGTTACCAGTGGTTTGTCAGTTTTCTGTACGCGACTTTATGTAATAAATGAAAAACACGATCTCTGTAATTGATCGTAAAGTCACCCGAGTCAAAAAAGTTACGCAAGTGTGCAAATTTAAATTAGTAGATTAATCAAAACAATCATCAAAAGCTTGCGTTCAAACGATAAATACGATTAAATTTTAAAAAAATGTGAGTACTTTTTATGCAAATATGTTCGAGCGAGTAATGGTCGCGCGATTTCTGTTCTGCAACGAAACTCTGAGATGCCCGATCACGATAACGATAAGGTCCAAAGACGCGCAAGATGGACAGCATGAATACACAACTGATATAGTAATAAAATAATAACGTTAATAATTTATATTATATAACAGTCACAACTGTACACAAGCCAAAGAGGTGGAGCTAGTAAAGGAGAGACAGAGAGACAAAGAGACAAACAAAAAAAAAGAGAGTATGTGTGCGTGCGAGAGATGAAAAGGAATTTCAGGCGTTTAATATTATTAATTGTCTTTATCGGACGTCATTTGTCAATGTTCATCAAAGCATCGCCATTGTCATGTTCTTCACTATTTATCATTGTCGATGAATTAATTATTATTCTTATAATTATTGTCATCATTTTATATATGTATATGTATGTATGTATGCATATATATATATATGTATATTGTACAAAACGTGATAACTACGAATCCTCGCTTAGATAATTCGCATAGTAATTTTCTGTACACACATTCGCCGCGGCAGAAGAAAAATACAATGGTATTTAAAAGATTCAATTGATATTATCTTTTTATACCTATGACCAAACGGTAAGAAATCTCATCGCGTAAATTTGAAGTGCAGATTTCGAAAATTATGTGTTTTAGCGATAAGAAGACAAAAGTTTGATTCGTGAACTCTTTTAAACATCTGCATCTCAACAGTAACGATGTTAAGGGAAATATGTGTCGACTTGTTACTGTTGAAATAAAGATCTTTAAATATCAGATGCCTTTTTAGCATTTCCGACATTTCTTTCCCTTTCTTCACATAATTTCTGTTTTCGAATCTCATTAAAGTGTAATAATCCACTTTTAATAAAAGTAAAAAATTAATTTATTAATTTTCTATTTTACTTATTCATCTATTAATTATTATACAATATTGTATAAACGAAAAATGTCATTTTTTAATTTATATACAAATTAAGTAAAATTTGATCGCTGTTTTATATCGTTATAATTATACATATATGCAAATTATCATTATCCTAATAATAATTTTATCGACATCAACAATCGTGTGATTGTTACAAGAATCTTATGTATCATTTGAAAGGAATAGCGAAAGGTAGAAATCTACCTTGCTCACTACGTTATCACCAGTTGATTCAGTTGTTCAGTAATTGATATGAGTATACCATAAGCGTAGAGTTTATTTATCGGGAAACTTATTATTTGCTTGCTTCATTAAAAAAATTGATTGTTTTAAATCTCGAAAAAGTCACCAAAATATTAGGAGAATATAATCAGCATGGAAATTGCATTATTTAAAATTTCAAGGAAGTTTCAGAATTTAAACAATTTTTCAAATTTCCCAAGCATTACAATTCCAAGAGCTTAAAATTTTGATTCATAAAAATCAAGATCTTGAAAATTAACAAAGAAAAAGTAATTGGTTAAAAACTACTCGTATCCAAGTCCAAAAATTTGTGAAGAACTGAAAGAAATGCAATCCCAAAACCTCTTAAAATTCGGAATTGCGAGCCATGAAAATGTAAATTCCTAAAAATCAAGTATGAAAATTAAGAATTATAATTAAGAATCAAGCGAAACGAAGTCATGAGCACCCAACCTTTAATTTCTAAAAACTGAAATTTTGTTATTTCTTTGTTATTTCTTTCTTTTATTTATGTATTGTGAGAAAGGCTCTGATTACACATGTAATTTAATCATCGGCAAGACACATGTTATTAAAGGTCGATCATTAAAGGTCTATACAGTTCTATCGAAATTTGCATTACTGTCAAAAGTTGGACGATTAATTTAGAATATTACATTTATTTCATGATTTATTATTAGTGTTTTATAAATATGTATGTATCTCTACGGCACGATAATTCGACTTTTATTTAAAACTGCGTTATCCGATCATACAAAGATTTCTTACCGACAAGGCGGAGTATACAGCGCCAAGTAAAGTGAAACTTTGTGATCAGCTGTGATGGTACAAGCCTCAAAGACTCACATTTGTAGAATTGGCGCCCCCGAGATATATCAGACTATCTCATATTTAACACTATAGACTGCTCTAATTTGTTGAAAATATAAATAAATGAGGAGACGTGCACATTAAATAATTTATATCCACTTAGAAACATGGAATATTAATGTTATTAATTATATAGTTGACACTTAAGATTATTCAAACTTAAACAGACTTCGGGAATATAATCTTTAAATCAAGATATCGAGTTTTTAAATAATTTGTCTCCAATTTTTAAGTAATTTATTGTTACTACATTTCGTATTTTAATGAAAGACTGTTTTTCATTAATTATATAATTTTAGAGGATAATTTCTTATAATATTCTTTTAGGAATATGTAGATTGGATGATATGTAGGATATAATACTGATTAAATAATACGTAATTTACGTAAGATTAACGTTTATTCATAAATGTACAGAGACTGCCAGCCAAATTTATATCAATAAATACACGTACACAATTAATTACTCTCTTTAGCGGATACTGTGATTACAAATTAAACAAAGTATAAAATTATTGTTGAGTTTCTTCGATACGATGAGTGCTGAAAGAGCACAGCGACGAGACACGTTTATAATTGATAAACTAGCAATACATTTTTTCATACTACTCTCTCGTAAATACAATTATAGTAAATATAGGTAAACTTATTTTTATTCAAACAGAGCACGTTATAATTAACCAAATAAGTTTAGATTGAATTAGTAGCTATATAATAAAAACTTGACATGAATTACACGCACAATTTAGTGACTCTACGCTTTCACTTTTGTTCAACAAATATTTCATATAAGCGAATGATATCCCACCAATGTGTTTTACGAAATTATTGCAAATAATTCTCTGATGATTGCATCATGAAAATTCGTACAAGAAGTCGGAAGCAATATGTTTATTAATAAAAGCTAAAACTCAAAAGAATGAACCACGAAATTGTAATTCTAGCGAGCTCTTATTTGAATGAATCTCACAATCAGTGGAAATCATTGTACACAAAATTTTATTGTAAAATGAATTGTTACACGACATTAGCCTGGCAGATAGTTTATTTGTTTGATTCCGACGTTTCGACCATACGGGTTGTGGGCCTTTTCAAGGAATTTGATAATAAATATTACGTATTAAATTAAAAAAAAAACGTGGTCGTTACGTCGGATGGACGTGTCTTCGAACACAGTTCTCCGAGTAACGCCCAGCGATGGATATCAAATCTCCGTTTTTTTTTAAATTTAATACGTATAACGTGATATCTATTATCAAATTCTTTGAAAAGGACCACAACCCGTCTGGTCGAAACGTCGGAATCAAACAAATAAATCATCTGCCAGCCTAATGTTGTCTGACAATTCTTTTTAATTTTAATCAACTGCTGGCGATTTACATTTTTTCGTAAATATTTCATTGTAAAATTATATAAAGATATTGTATTATAAATATTTTATTTGAGTCATGAGCGAATCATCGAGAAGTTTCTTTTCGTTAAGTCTAACACGACCGTAAAGGATTCTCTGTGATCATCCGAAAAGCAAGAATCGCCACGTGGAAATCCCGCGTCCCTATTTGGCACGTGTCTCGCCGGCTCCGCGACGGGAAGTATAGAAGGAAAGTGAGTGCTGATATGACGCTGATGGACGATCGCGTGATCACCACGTAGGTGTCGGCTGACCGCGATCGCTTTAGAGGCGAATACCGCGGTTGGTGCTGGCCACGTAGTTGAGTAACTCCTCAGAGTCCTCGCAGACGAACGGTTTCTCATGGTAACACGCAACGTCGTGCCAGGCGATGCCGTCGTTGTAAACATTGTTCAGGACGGACATGCAGGACTCGTTGGTGCCGTTGATGTCATACTCGGCATTATCAGGCTGCCTGACCTTCTTGTGGCCGGTCTGCGACCACGGATTGAAGCCCCAACCGTTCGGCACCTGGTTGGTGGGTGTAATCTTCTCGCGATTCGCCGACCAGAACCAGCCGTACAGGGATTTGGGCTCGAGGTCACGTCGATTCTCGCAGCCCTTGAAGTCGCATAGACGTCCGGACGTCCAGATGTAAGGAACGTCGTCTGAGGGAGAAAATAGATCTTGAAATCGACTGTTCGTCGAAAACAGCCATTAAATTAGAAAGTTTATTTATTCTTCTATGTAGAGTCCGAGAAATTTTGTTGTATAATCGAAATTAGCTCTAAACAATTTAACAAACGGCTACATAATTATTAAACGTGAGACTTGAACTTAACTCACACTTTCGCGTCAACTTTTACCGTTTAGGAACCAAGTCTGATGAGTAATATCAGGGGAAAGAAGAGAAACATTTTTAGACACGACGACGCTAACTTATAATTTCTTATCGGAAGGAAGCACGATGATTATAGAGAAATCACCCGAAACGGTAATTCAATGTATGTACAAATTGCGGATATGGAAATCTACCGGCGTGTAATTAAATGAGAAGACTGGTCACGAAGTATTCCCGAGCGAAATCAATTCGGTGCCATCTCACTTTCGCCGGACTGCAAAAAGATTCATGCACCGCGCGATGCTGTTATATAAAAAGGCGAGAGTCACTATAGCCTCAACCCACTTCAAGACCCCCGCATCACCTTGAAAACTGTCGTTACACTCACCGATTCGCCTCCCACGATTCCTCGTCGTGATGAATATCGCTCGTGATGAGCAGGTATCATCACGATTATGATAATTGCGGCTAGAGGCGACAGTGAAATCCGACAAATGTTCCGGCAATTTATACTAATTCGTGGGTGGTCCACTGCTTATTCAATTTCCAATCTATGCGATCGTGATTGACATTGCGGTTTAATTTGCCTGGGTCATCGATGAATTCAATCTTTGATTAATTATTTCGGCTTTAATCATTAAAACAGCAAATTAAGTCGTCGTTAGACCAACTTTTACTCATCTTTTTCTTTCTAATCGAATTTGAAAATTATAAAATAAAATTGAAATACTTTTAATGGGCAGATATATCGGCTGCCATTTGTCACAACTTGTGCAATCATTCAAGTTCAACGTAGTTTCTAATACTGAGGAAAGACGGAAAAGAAGCAGCTGACAAAAGTAAAAGCAGTCGTGGGTAAGATTCTCCGGTTAACTGCACTTTCGGTTCTCGAATGCGCTTAAACGCAACGCACTGTAGCCGAAAGGTCGTAATGAAGAGAATGAGAGGATAAAGGGGAAGCATCGTCGTTAATCATCCGAATCGAACGGTGATGTTCCACGTCGGGCCGCTTGTTTCGAAATACTGCCGAATGATTATCGCGTGGATGAAAGTTGCCGTGGTAAATCGCTGTGTCGGTGTCGATATTTACGACTCGCTACCCCATCGTCAACATTACGATTGTGTGCCGTGTGAAAACTTTCTAAGGCCATTCTGTCAAAGGGACGAGTGTGGATTTACCATAATTTCTCGGCCCGAATAAACTCGAGAATTCGTACTTTGTAATCGTGTTGATGCATTAACGAATTACTGGTCAAGTCGGATCTAATTTCTTGTATATGTATATAAGGAATTAGATCAGATTGGTGATGCTTTGTGTTTGCAATCGATAAAGGGATGTAACCGGAAGATGATATTCTGTCCAAGTCTTTACAGGTCAAATTATAATAATCACTTCATTTTTTGAACGAGTGCACGTCATAATATTTAATACGTAAATTATTCTCGATTACGATGGAATACGAAATGTACGAAATTTTTCATCGCGAATAAGAACATTTTTTTCTTTTAGCAAGTTTGTGCTTACGAGAATTATTTCAGCTGCAAATCGACCTCGTTCTTCTTTGTACGTGGACAAAAACGAAGTCGTTTCGCTGCTTAGTCTTTCGAACATGCATTGATCTTTAATTTGCAATGTGGAACAGCAAGAATGATTCATAAAGGAGCGACGCGCATATACGTGTCGGTATGTTTCATGATCCCCGAAGCGCCACAATCAATTAGGTCCATTCGTCTGCATCTCAAATCGTTATCCACTACACAATTTTTCGTACAAATTGTAGAATCCCCTTAGCATTAATTCCTTTCCACGCGCTAATTATTCGCATTACCATAACAGAACATGAACATATATAACTGACAATCAAAATGTAGCAGTACCAATTGAGTGTAATGTCATTTGTATAATATTACACATCTCATAGTCACATAATCTACAACAATTCGTGTAAAGCGACAAACGGGCTTGGAATTTAATTAAAAAAAAAAAGAAATGTTCCATGATTGCGAGACAAGTTACTTACTTTGCTGGATGAGCCTAAAGATCATATTATTTTCTTCTTGGGTTTCCATCGAAACGAGATCCATGCAGTACTCCCTACAAATGTTTCTAGCATCTAACCAGTCCACCTTCTGATTGGCATGGGCCGGCACGTGCCCGCTGTAGAAATAGTTGTGCCCTCGGAAGTTGAACTGCTTCGGTCCTAAAAGGCGTTTTATTATATAAAATCACATTTAAAAATATTTTATTCTTCTAATTCTATAATTTTTTTAAAATTAATATCAATTCAAGTACATTATACGCTGTTTCTGTTTTCAACAGAAAACGCGAGATCCTAGAGTTGGATAAGAAACTGAAGTAGCGTTGTATCGTGTCTATAAATGTGGAAGAGTATTAGCTTCCCTATTATCATCGCATTATTCATGAAGGTGTCACTCGAGGCTTTGCAGAAAGAATGGTAAATCGACGATTATATCGGACCTCGCAATCACGCCTTTCTTTCCTGTTAACAGATTCTCGATTTAACCGGTGGTTAATAGTTCAGGGGTCAAACAGCTGTTGCGATAGGGTAGATCTCCCGCGATCGGCACAAGAACGTGTCTGGCTAAAGACGGCCGCCTCCACTTGACCGCAAAAAAACAGTCTTATCTACTTGAAAGGTCGAAAGATTTTTGCAGAAAAATGTCCTTTTCATTTCCTCGTCAACTACCAACGTCCTGCTGTACTTAAACAATCTCACCAGGCGCGCATAGCTGCATATCAAACGATTTTTTCCTCCCAGTCTGTATTTCAATACGTTTATTAGCGTCACGTATACAGTGTAAATTATATTTTGTCTAACTGATAAAAAACAAAACTTGTTCGTCTCCACGTTCTCAGAGAGACCGCAGCCGTACGCATACACGGGTGCGTAAATGCTAGAAAGGGATGCCAGTCAAAAGAGGAATATATTTCTCGATCAGTATCGATTTCAGAATACGCGACGCGTAAGAAACGCAATTTATAGGAGAGTGTATCTTCCATAAATTCAGAAAACTGCCAGACAAGATACGGCATACTGTCTCTCGCCGGAGTTATGAAAAAAAAAATTACTTACTAACTCAATTAAAAGACTCTCCACGATTTCATGTGTAGCATTTGTCTATGTTGCCGCCGCAACGACGCGGCCCGCTATTTCTCTCCTACGTTTCGTAATGTTCTCAGAGAGCTCTTCGCGTTCTCCGCTAAACGCTACCAGCCACGGACGCACGTTTCGTCCACACGTCTCGGTCGGGACCGCTAAGGCTTAGCACGGCGCTTTATTCCGCGGGCAGGGAATCTGTAATCGGCAGCGGCACAGCGGCAGCGCATCATTATCATCCGCTTTAAATGTCAACAGTCTTACACTTTTTCCCGGTATTTATGCAGGTATGCCTCTCCCCGTCGACGATTTACGACGTGTGTCTCATTATGAGCGCCTAACGCCGCATTACGAAACGTATACGTGCATACGTATCATTGGGCTGCGTTACAAGGAGCATCTTTCTTTCTCTCTCTCTCTTTCTTACTCGCTCGCTATGACATAACGTTTTATATTCCGCTGCGCGTGCGATTCCCTCGCCTCATGCTTTTTCGCTGTTTTCTTCATCCTCTTCTTCTCGGCCCTGCCTTCAAACCGACTTTTCGAATCGCTTCTCCACTCGTCGTGACACACATAATCCATATCTCGCCGTTATTACTGAGACGCCGACATAGCTCGACTTTACGCGATCTTTAATATTCGAGAAGCACTTTTCTTCAAACATGTCTTGAATGATAGAAGGTTGAAGTAGAATTTTCCAAAATTTGAAGAGACTCTAAAAATCTCACAGTCTGCGGTCCATTCTTTTAAAATAATATTCTACTAAACGGCAAGATGCTTAACATTTTTTTTTACTTTTTGGACGACTTACTGGAGTATATTAATAAAAATATATATTTCTATGTGTTTTATTATATATACGATATAAATGAATAAGTATGCGTATTTACAGAATCAGGTAAATTATTAAACGGAATGTTTGGAAAATATTTCGAAATATTTGTGGGCACACATTACAATACGAAGCGACGTTTTTTTGTTTCTATGATTCAACGAAGCGAATAATATACATGTGCTAAATATATAATTTATATTTAATGCTAATTAAAACGACGGGATTTGCGCGGTATCTTCATTTTTGGCAACTTGTCGGCAGCGGTCACGGCGCTATGTTAATTGAAATTTATTACGTGACGTTATATATGCGTGATGTAAGAGATAGCCATCAAATTTGAATAAAACGAGGAACGACGAGCCGACTGTATCTCCAAGCATCTGCGCCCTTTACATTTTACTGCTCGCACGTCCTTGCCCACGTACGTTTTCAGTCAATTGATGATTTCGCCTGGTGTTCGCGAGGAATTGAACATGCTAATGTCAAAGGTTGATAATGCCAATGGCGATTTTACAGGCGACCGCTATTTCTTTTTACCGGTCTTGTGCCATTATAATTTAACAAACGACCGGCCCCGCGGTCGTTTTCGCAGCTTCGGTGTCCACTCGTGAGTGGAATAACACTGGAAGAATAAATAGCCCCATATCTTGTGTCTTTCGTAATAGGACCGTGGTCTCATACAGCTGCACCGATGGCGGCAATAATTTGAGCAAGTTTTCGCGAATAAGTATCGATTTCTAATAATTACATTTTGAGATGTTTATTGCTTCTGATAAAATAATAAATAACAAAAGCGAAACCTGGTTGCTACCTTTTGCCGGAAAAAGCAATAGCTTAAGTTTTAATTGGAATGTCTTTGAACAAAGTTTCACCGCGGATGAGTCGTGTCTCTATCCGAGCGTTCAATTCGAGACTTCGCCGCGCAAAGGTAATTGTGTTGCGCGTATCGAGGAAGAAGAAAGACTGTCTGTCAGGATTTACGACATAGGACAAAGTCGTGATTCCCGTTGTCAGTATAAATTTAACGAAGACCTCGCGTCTATGGAAGATAAGGATTTTATATCCCAGTCGCGTCATTCTACCGCTTATGGCGTTTGATGCATGGGACTTGAATGGAATCGAATGTTTCGTAACACGAGCGCTCTGATTCCCCTATAGCGCATTGCCTATATTGTGCATGAATGTTGCCTAAAAATATTTAAGAGTCACCTAATAATCGTCTAAATTTATAAATTAGAAACGTTATGAAATAAAAATGATTTTCACAAGGGAGAGTAAAATTGTCAGTAAATGTAATTATATAATACGAATTTTTTACTAATATTTTTTACAATAATAATACAGACATGCACATAGAATGTCTTAGAATTCTTGAACTTAACTTAGAAAGCGGATGTAATAAACGATTTAACCTTTTGAACGCAATTTTTATTCATACTCTTTTACTTTCTTTCAATTTCTCCGTCTTGTTCATATATAAATTATCAAATTATTTATTTTAATTGGAAATAACTTCCTCTTTTATAAACGTGATACCAATGATATCGTGTACGTCTTTATTTCTATGACTAATAATAGATAACTCGTAGCATTGCGGTATCGATAATGGAACGCCGACACTGAAATATGAACAGCTAGCGATGATAGCTTTTTAAAAAAATTGATGCTGGGAGCGTGATTGCTGCTGCATCGTGAATATCAAGAGCTCTATTAAATAATCGTAAAATATAACAACACGTCGCGTCACACCTGATTAATGGATAAATGCTTGACTTTAAGGACTGTCTCGCAGGAATAACATTCGACTAACCCCGAAGTAATATATTTACAAATAAAACGAAAAACTGCTGCATAGGTAAGAGTTTACCGCGATGTTGCAGTCATCGTATTTAGAAAGTAATTTATGCTTCCATTGATCAGAGTCACGTGAGGTGAGTTCATGTGTTAAATGGAGAGACGAGCCACCACGTGTGGAACAGACACGAGTTGTGCATCTAGCATTAAGCGGAAATCGACAGGTAAATATTATAAAACATACTACATATGTTTGCACTGCCATGTCATTACGTGGCTGCCCCGGTCTACATCGATAATCCGCATTGAGTATAAAGTAGCATCGGTATGATCGCTTATGTGTATTATTACCGATGTGATGAAATAGAGATCGATACAGTAATCAATTTAAAATACGAAAAATAAATTTTGTATTATAAAAGAAGCGACTCGAAGTGAAATGAATAATTACGTATAAATTAATTCGATTGTAGCACGAGTCGTCTATACTAGAAATAGATCGCAATGTACCTTTTCTTCTTTCGTAAATAACTGTAGAAATTTTAGATTCAGGTTCATAAAAATGTCACGTGCTTCATTATCATGCGAACGTTAATGTGTATAATATTAAAAATGCGTGTTATTAAAGGAACGGTACACAGAGAATGACTGTGCGTGATTATATCATCATTGAACGTGGCGGATTTCTTTTCCCTTGCACGCATGCAGCGACAACAGTGCATCCGCATGCATCGAACGAAAAAAGAAAAAAAAACGTTCGCCTCCCGTCGGACAATTGCGATTTACGATCGTTATATCAGCATCGATTAAACATTTATGCCCCTGGCGCGTCTCACACGTGTGTGTCAAGGAACTCGCGACAGTAATCGCTTTAATCGTGCGAGCGGCTGCTCACCAAGGATCATAGCGCAGATTCTAATGCGCTACTAATGGTTAGACAATACATACATGCGTCAATCTGATAGCGGATCAACGAAAATGCGAAACGGGAAAATTTAGAATTATCAAAATCTTTTGTTTTTATTATTTTTATAGCAACGTAACATTGACTTATTTACTTAAACTTGACTCACGTAAAAATTATGTAAAAATGTTTCTCAAGTCTTTAACAAATTTTCAGTTTACTGAAGACGTACAGAAGAGCAAGTGTAACATTTCATTAAAACTTTCGCTTTCGTGTAATACTGTCGCTTTCTAGCTTTGTACAGATGACAAATTCTGCATTTAAATTCGACAAAGTGTAACTGCTTAGAAATATTTAGTCAAGCACGATCGATCCGTCGATGCCACTTGTCGTCCAGCAGCGGCTTAGGCTGTAAGAGCAAACTGTGTTATTTTCTTACGATGAAATATATTTTTCTTGATTACGCACTCCGTCCATTTGGGATGGAGAGAAAGCTGATTCAGTAACGTGACTTCAATGTATTTCGACAGCACGATTCACTTCCGGCATTACCATCGAAATATCGTTCTAATCTCGATGAACAAGTCGTCTCTTCGGAGGAAAGTATCGGCGTTTAATTGACGGTACTTCTCGTAATATAAGCGCTCTAGACGAGTGCGTCGCTTAATGAGCGACATAATAAACGTGAAGATTAATGAGCAAGCTTCTCTTGTAAAATGCGGATGTTGCCACAATCGCAGCCGATCTCTGCTAATTGTCACGCAAGCGGATACCAATCGTATGCGTTTTTCTCCGCGTGTGAAATCCACGAGCCGCGAGACTCGCAGGCTCTTGGAAATGACGCGTCATCTTTGATGAGGCGTATCGCGTCGTGTGGTAAAAATAGATAAACGTTCGAAAGCGCAATTTCTTTGAGGGGAAAAGAATTCTAGCATTTTTTGTGTGTACCGTTTTTGTGAGAATGATAAAATCTGTGAATAATGTCGGACACGTAATGGGGTGACAAAATTTAAATTAACACTTAAAGTGAAGATTGAGTTTCCCCTTTTACAAAATGTAGTGACACGAGTATATTCATAATGACATGACGCTATAACCATTGATTTAATTGTTGATTCTGTTGTTGAATTATTAAGGATTAACATCTATGACCAGGCAACAAAAATTCGTATGTCTAAATCCGATTCTAACGTTAGTTAATATTAGGCGTAATTAATTACATCGTTTATTATAGATCGCCTTGGTATTTTAACGCGAGAAACAAATAATCAATTAATTATAATAACGACGAAACCGTTCCCTAATTGAAGACTGCTGCACGGGTATGAATTGAACGGGAGTCAGCTATTTCTCGTTCGCGAACGAGATCAGTGGGTCGACAGCGAATCGTGAATAAACAACGTTTGTGGAGGCGAAGGAAAAGGAAACTCGTGGCTCTTCGCACGAGCTGCCAGGCGAAGGTGAAACTTTTTCTCTTTGCCCGACGGGTCAATGGGTCCCGGCACCGCTTGTCTCGTATGGGGATAACGGTTTTCCCCATGCTCTTCTCTTTCAGTTTACGGTGAAACGACTGCTTGGTATTCACGAAAAGAAATTGACGATTGTTATCCGGCGATATTCTCCGGCGACATTCGCCGGCAATCACAATTAGAAAGGCTTATTTCGGCGTGTGACAAAATTTACACGTTTCGCCAAACACATGTTTAATTCAGATCCGACGGTTTTTTTTGTTTAGAGACAATATTCGGAGACTCAGTTAGAATAAAAAAATAATGTCGATTCATATTTTGCATTGCATTATGCATTTCTCGCGATAGTTGTGTACTTCACAAGCCAAACTATGCAAAATTCGAAATCGAAAACGATATTTCTTTGTCCCGCGAAGATTTCGTTATCGCATACAAATTGTTCCGACGTATGATACGCGTAGCAGTGTCGCATTATGAATATACATTTTTACGAATCACGTCTGGTGGTTGTACATGTAAACGGCACGCGGAGGGATAATCTCCGAAGAGTGTTGTTGTCCGATTTCGCAAGCAGTTCCTGACATTTTCGTGGCGATGTAGCGCCGGCCTTTTGTAGAGTTGTCAGTCAGTCAACCTCACGACGAGTAAGATTGCAACAGCTGATCGGTCAGCCACACTGTCATAAGGCGATTTAACAGCGATTTGTTAGCGACGGTCTTTTATTCGGCGTCAGTCGCGTTGCGCAATTGTGATTAACGGCGGTATAATATGTCGATTAACCTTACGCGATTGTCTGCCACCATTTTTTTTTCACTCCGAGCTTGCGAAATTATCGGATGTCCTTATCACTTTTGAGTCCCTCGTGAGATCGTGCGTAGCAGAACGAAGTCGTAGCTGCAAGGCGGTAGCATTCTCGCGCAAACTCGTGCGGAGTTTTATTTAATTAATTATTTAGCTATTATTTATACATCGACATACTTTATCATTGCATGATAGTATTTCAAGGTCTACGTGCCAAACGATAAAGCTATCTCACAAGTGCAGATTATATACAATACTACAAAAGATCATGCGGAGCGCGCTATTGCATCGCGTGTTCTTGTTAACAAGAGATCATGGTATAAGTATAGCTCGCAAGCCTATCTTTACATTTTTCTTTGTGCATAGTATATATTACAATACTTTACAGACCACACGTATCGGCGATTTTACGCACAAGGTAGATTTTCACTTCACGCCAGGCACGACAGGAAAATTCGAAAATTGTATAAAATTACCGCATCTAACAGCCTCGGCTGTAATTACAATATGCGCGAGAGTAGTGTGGTAAAGCATGCGGACGCTTAATCGCGTATCTTCACCGTAATAGCACCGTCGGACACCGGTTTAATAGGCCGCGATGGGTATTATATAATATCCACGGCCGATACTTGTTCACATGTTACTCAACAAGCGTGTCATTACCGCTTGCTTTAAGACTACAAGACCTGCACGCGCACATTACGTGTTCCATTGTATTTTACTAACGCCGTCACGGTATTCCCGTAAGATTAGAAAAATTAATCACGGCGTCCCGTTAATCCTTTATCTTAATTGAGCGGAGGAGATCTGCGACGAAAAGACGTATCGAGATCTACATCCGATATCGACGGATATATGAACCGGGCGAAACAGCCGTACAAGTTGTCCTACGTGATGATGCGAATGCATAGATAAAACTGTTGCTCATATATGAATCTTTCTGCCGTTATAAGGATATAGCTTTGCAGTTTCTCATACGTGGCTGCTCTTGACGCGGCGTTAAAATCTACAGTTCACTTCTCGCGGAATCGTCAGAAATATCGTGGCGAATATACGCGCGCGTATTTAAGCGTTCTCGCATTCATTTTTCGCGGCGCAGCTAGAAGGGTTTTAACGTCGGTTTTCCATTATGTTTTCTGCACATTCTTCGACGCGCGTGCACCTGCATTGACACGCTTATTACAGACTTTTTTTTCTCGACGCGAGCGTGAGGATCACGCTACATCTGATTACTATTGACTTGCTCGGCAAACTCCATCCTGCCATCCTGCCTGCGATCGGACATTCCAGGGGAGCGAGCATGCAATCATTAGGTTGTTAGGTGATTGTGGTCGTATCCGAACATCATTACGTTGCACCATTGCGGCAAAGCCGATTCACTCCCACGGCCTACTCGTGCCTCTCACGTTATTAAATACCGTGGAAATGCGACCATTTGGAAATTCCGTATCTCTCCCTGTCCCCGCGTTCGCGCACTCCGACTCGCGAATGCTCTACATCCCCCGCATACTCGGCCTGTCTCGTCTCTCTCGGTTGCAAGAAAATCTTTAGCGCGTTGCCAATGCAAACGTCCGTCCCTCTCGTCAATCCTCGCCTGCGTTAACGTCGCTTTTGGCGTTAACACGGTGAACCTTCTTTATCTTTATCCGCGTTACAAGCGTGGTTACATGATACAGGAAGATACAGCAAATTACTAATCAATCAAGGTCGTGATTTTTTTTTAGCGCCGACTATTTTAGCACCGCATTTACATCGATGGCCAACATTATGATCTACACAAGAGGAATAGAGGTTGATATTAATCAATTTTGAAACCAGCATCATTTCGACGATCGCCGAGCTAATATTGTGTGGCCGTAGACCGACGGCATTAATAACTCGCGAGAGATAGGCGAGCGTATTACCATTTGAATATCCATCGATGTCCTTGCTATGACGTCATTAATGAAGATCTTACTGAATTAATCCGACGCGTATAACAATGTTGAGACATCCTTGCGGAAATTGTCGGACCGAAGGCAATGCTAATTCAGTGATGCTTAACATTAGTGTTGCGTTACAAACGGTCATTTTGTGAACTATAGGCCGCAAGGCTGGATCGGAATACCATTAGTCGTGGAGATTGCTACTTAAACGAGTAGAAAGCAGACGATTGTCGCAATCATTCGGTAGCAGAAACGTAGTAGATATTTATTGCATTGAAGAACATTAAAGCGACACAATATTACTCTCAGATAAATATTAGAGTTACATTTTCCATATCTCGTTCTCCTTTTTTGTTTTTACAAAGTAAAGTGACTCCGTTGATTTCACACTTATTACTTTACGTGGCAAGACTTAGTATTTTTTATTGCGAGAGTAAAAATACAAATATATTGCGCATTACAAGTCAACGACGTCAACCCGTTTTGATAAAGTTCTCGAAATTAAGTCTATTTTTGTAACAGGTGCCTCGTTGATCGAGTGGCGTCGAGAAAGTGTACCTCGGACAAGATAAAGAATCGCCAGGAAAGTTCGCGATGCAGTATTATCGGGAACCTGTTGGTGGTAACAAGTGGACGCAAGCCGGTACCACCTACTCACGGCGATCAAAAGTGAATACCCGGGGCGCGTGCTTGCACAAGAGTCGAGAGAGGCTCGTCTGCTTTTAAAAGTAAACTCGTAGCTCGTGAAATTGCGCGAGGGGCCGTCCCTTCCCTGCCTGCCTTCTTAGCGTGTATCAGCATTGTAACCTCGATTCCTTTGAGAGACGGCACGACAGTGCCGAGACGCACGATTGCCCCTTCTGCGAGCGAACAACGATGAAAGTCCGCCGCTGCGTTTCTTGTTTTACGGGTGTTTTACGCGCGGGTGATCTAATCAAGACAGGTTTCGCGAGCGAGACGCATCGCTGCGCGTGACAACGCGGAGTTTTCCCTCCACCGTGAAAACCCGGTTCGCACGCGTTTAATTAGACCGTTTAACGATTTGCTCCTGTATCTATTATCCCAGGACTATTGTAAGATGAAACGGTCTTCCCGATTACGGAATAAAAACGAAAACTATTACCTAAATTCCGTCAAATAAATTGCGCAATTGGCATCTACTAACAATTTAGCCGCAAAAGTATTTTATAGATCTTACGCGTGTATAATAAATTATGTTATCACAGGACATAACGATATTTATCCAATGGATGGATTATCAATTTAAGAATAGTTTCTTCAAAGTCAAAAAATAAACGCGAAGGTATCATATTTTATACTATTATTGCCTAGAGAGCAGGGAAGTCCAGGCTTCAAACCCTGGCTGAGGTAATATTTTTCGCAATAAATTTTCTGTATTGGTCGATTAATTAATAAATGTGGCCAGCTGAGGTCGAATAAAATTTGGAATTTTATCAATTTAGTTGATTGATAAAATTTAATAGGCAATAAATAAGTTTACCAACTCTCTAGCCCGTGTTGTCTCGACTTCACAGACAGTGCAGAAAATCGAGTGAAATTGAGATAAATTGGGTCAAATTCTTCTCCTTGCACTATCGCTCGCAATGGGGTGAGTAATGATTGAAGCGTTGACTTACGATTTGCGCACTTTTGCGGTATCGGAAGAGACAAGAATCTTCCAGGTCGGTTACTGTGCGGTCGAGCTTCATTGATCGCCGGCTCGGCGTTGGCGAACGCCGCGAGGAGCACTATGGCCAGCGGCACCAGCATCATCTATCACAGAATAATAGAAAGAATATTATTACGGATGATAAAGCAAGATGAATCACTTAATTTTGTATAATGGGATAATTTTCATAAAATGTTCACGTTGCGTAGTTTTTCAATTAATGCATATCTCGAACAATTTAATTAATAACATGCCTTTTTCAGTTTATATAAAATACTTTTCTTTTCAGACGTAAAAATTGCATTATAATTGATAGATAATACATAACGATAATAAAGCAGCGGGTATGTCGTATGTGTAATATGAAGAGTCTATTAACTGAATCATCAGGTGACGTTTTTTTTTATGTTAATTGGAATCAACGGGATCAGGTTTCTTAAATATCGATTTGGATATTCAGACATGACAATTTTGTCGTGTTATTATGATACCGCTCTGCGACAGTCAGTGAGAGTTTCGTACGTAATGGCGTTGACATACAGGTACGCGATTTCATTTCACCGACACATATAGTTCCTTTCCATCAGGCAGAAGTTTCTCTTAGGGAGTGTCTCGTCTAACGAAGTCGCAAGACGGTTTTTTTATGCATGGACGCCAATACGTTAATTATCCATTCGTTACGTGATCCGCCAAATCATACAGACATCGATCGGATGGAAGTTTCTCCGGTAAATGTTGATAAGAACAATGCCAAGAAGCAACAAATATCGTCGAATTTATATTAGAATAATTTTAAAAGCAAAATAATTTTGAAAACTAGGATTTTTTAATGGAGAATTTCTACGCAGTTTGTACGATAGTTTATCTCGTAATGTAAATTTTTTGCAAATTGATTTATTAATATTAATTATGCTATGTATAATTCTCTCCCCCCCCTCTCTTTCTCTTTTTCTCTTTCTCTTTAAATGATATTGCTTTCACCGAAATTTTATAAGTCTTCACATCACTTGCGTATAATCAATTTATTACATTCTAATCTACTTCGATACATTTGCGAAGAAGACAAAAATTTCCACTTACGAGAATCTATATTGTACTAATTATAAAAAGTATTTAAAAAAATAAGATTTAATGAACAAATAATAAGGATAACGTCGACAATTAACTGGCACAATATATTTCGTTTAAAACATACAACAAAAAATAAGATTTAATGAATAAATCCGAAAAGATCCTGTTCAGAGAGCTTTATTTAAGTACGAACACAATTTAGAAATTAAATTTCTCTTATTTCAATTTTCGACACTGTAGGTAGAGGAAAAAGTATACTTTACTTTAATCGTATATTTATATATGCATATATCGCGTGTTTATTATCATAAATGATCATAAGGATTATCTCATTTCTTAGCATCGAAATTTTAACTCACTGAAATTGTATTGTAGGTTTCAATTCTTCCGGACAACGTCCAGACTTCGACACTCACCTTGTATCACTTGTCTCTTGGAAAAATATGGATAGACTTGGAAGACGGCGGTTAAAGAAACGTGGTCACTGATAGGATATGAAGAGACAGGCACCTTCACCGTCGATTATATAGAAATGGTCCCCACCAGACCGCAGGCTCATCCCACCCTTCGCTACAAGGACCTAGCGAGATGTTCCGATCGAGACCTTAGTCATAATTAGTTCGGATAATTAAGAGTTAGAGATCCCGCGATTGATTCTCGAGAAAGAAGCAGCGTGCCCTCGGCGTGCAATCGGCGACAGATAAATTTTACATTTTTCTTTCTCCCCTTTATTGTGAGCCAAATCCGGCCTGCTTACAGGAATTAAAAGGATGGATTTAATGGAAGAGCATGACAAGCCATAATTGATTGACATAGTAAGTAACGAGAATAACTTACGCCATCATTCTCTAAGACTCTAAGTTGTTATCTCCAGGATGCGTCAATTTTAATTACATTACTATTACATTTTCGCGATGTACATGATACAGTTTTTGGAATAATAATTATGGGATAAAGAAAATAATTAAAGTTACTAAATAATTTGATATAGGGCACACCTTTGATTTTGTTCGTTGAAAATTTTGCTCTATTTATCAAACGGATTAAAAGAAATTCATATTTTGTTACATTCAACCTGCATGTACATAAACTTAATATATTTATAAAAAATTATTATATTATAAGATATACATGCGCGAAAAGAAATAAACTTCTCTTTCACAGGAAAAATTTTGTAAATGCAATTCTATTGAGAGAGAAAGAGATATGATTGTTCAACGGTGCACCGATCCGATCGAACTTAAAGCGGTCGAGCGATCGATCAATGTTCACCTATATTTTTTCCACGAGTTTAATGATAGGATAGGTTGAAGTTAACAGCTAATAACAGTTGGAGTAAACTCTTTGTTCCCACAATCATACCGGCACGATGCGTTGGTTACACGATCAGCAATTTATAACTACTTTTTTTCACATGTCACAAAGCTATACTTACCTATTACTGTTTTAATATGACTTTAAGCTCGTTGATAAAAAAAAAGCCTTAAATAGAAAATTTCTGTTAAATTTAACCTGAAAGATATTAGACAGAAGACTTAATTTTATTAAAGTTTTTATTTTTGGACCATAATTTCACGAATATCCTTTTGTCTCTCTCTAAAAAATGAAAATCTAAATCTCCGTAATTAGGTAGGAAATTTTCAAAATCTGTTATATTTTTTAAATATCCTTCAGCTATTGTGACACGTTTCGTGCAATTGAACTGGATTTATCTCAAGGTACTTTAAGGTATTGTATTTATTTATTAGAAGCTTTGTGTTAATTACTACTCGGCCTAGAAAGCGAATTTTGTTTCGTCGAAGTGTTTATCGTTACTACGAATTTAAGCGTACATTGCGTGTTGATGGTCGTAATAACGGTAGATAAAAAAGACTTTCTATTTCTTTGAGTCCCTCTTAAATCAAACGTGACGAACAGTCGGCCGCACATATCGCTCGTTTCATATGTTAATACAGGGTCTTTTGAGCACGACGAGACGAAATTCTCTTTCTTTGACAGAACAACGACAATGATCATTACATTCGTTGATTGCTGACATTTGCATTATATTAACAATGAAGATAAGAAACAATCACATGTCGATGATTAAATACGAATTTATATTGTGTAAACTGACAATAGGTTCTCTTTATATTCTTCACATTGATTTTATTTACTTTATTTATCTACATATTGTATACATGTATAAGATATTGCTAATTTGATAATCTTATTGCTATAAAACTTTATTTTTACAATAAATTTTGTTTTAATAATTCAAGAAATACATATAGCTCTATTCTCATCTAATATCTCAGAAACATTGAATCTTAATTTGTTAAAAGATTAAAAATACTCTAAATTGAAATAATTTTATGAAAAGAGTCAAATATCTTATATTAATTCTTACGCAAACTAAAATTTTATTAATATATACATATATATAAAAGTCAAGTTAAAATAAATTAAATAAATAGAATTACGTATGGGCAGTGAGAGTAAAAAACGCAATTAGTATTGCATGAATTTCAACGTCTAAGTTAAAATAAATTAAAATAAAATATATGAGAGACAATTTTAATGTTTATTAATATCTTGGAATTTCAATTCGCCTAAATTATGATGTTATTAGCGTAAATAGTGTCCATTCAATATTTTTTATAAGCGTAGCCCAAGCATAAAAGTAACACGCATTAGAGCACTCTGTTAAATGACGATATCTACACTGCGAATTGTACGGTAGCCACCAACCGTGCTAAACACCTTATTAAATTATTATCGACATTGTTTCGCGCGCGAGCTGAAAACCTGTTACCCGCTCGTATCGAGTAATTGAAACGCACAATGGAGCAATTAACATTCTCGGCAATGAAGGCACCACCCATTCTTTTCGCACGTCGCATGATATTATCTATACGCTTTTATCGCCTTTACAATCGCTTTGAGAAGAAGATCGCAGTACTATCTTTTGTAAATGGTTGACGTCTCTTGGTGGCACCGAATTTCAGTAAACGACACTCGCGAGTGAAGACGATTCCCTGGAGGCGATGACCTTGAAGATGCGCTTCGTCAACTTTCACCAAGTGGTAACATAGACGCCGTAGACGGGTAACAGGCTAGTCAATGTCATCCGTGCTGCAACTCGTGGTTAAGGCCCGAGTTTCATTCTCGGAGTTTCCACGGTGTACGCTAGAAAAGTGGAGGAGGTTCCGGTTATGTCAGACTGACGAAATGCATGTGTCTTTGCGGAGGAAATTAACGTGGGCATGCAGAAGAGCAGTAGCGATACTAATGAGCTAATAAAACGATGATATCAATATTATCGCTTTGCAGCATCCAAGCAAAGCTTAAGCAATGTAAAAATATCTAGTAAAAAGATCTTGTCTATCAAAAGAAAACAAAATAGTAAAGTATACATTTTTTTATCAAAGTGTACATAAAAATGTTGAAAACTATAATTTATAACAGAAACATTTTGATCTTATGTGAACAAAACTGGTCTGGTCGATAAGTTCTCTTACATAAATGATGAAATATTCCAATTAATTTATAATGCGTATTAATTTTCTGTGAATTACAATTACACTTTTTTTTATACACAAAATAGTTATAATTTTACAGATCGTAAGAAGAGCGTCAAAGCTGCATCGTGGTGTGGCTTAAGTACGAGGCCATGAGTGTGTTTATTGTATTGTAGTCCACAGAATTTTTCAATTCTCGAGGATAAATCGCCCAGAGAAGATATTAATTATTGTAAAATATTATTAGAATTAATTCTTTAATTTATGACTTTCCTCATAGTTTTTCTCTGGTACGATTGTAAGTAAACTTAATGCTATAATGCACAGCGTGATAATTATTACAATCATAACTCCTGATATTATATACTGAAGGTTCAAGTCCAGATATTTTTATGTCACGTAAAAATTCGAGGACGACGGCTATACATGTAGTTAACAGATTAAAGCAATATTAACCAGAGTCTATTCAGTGAATATTGCGGCGAATTTCAACGTCCAAAGTATATTTAAGAATGTTGAATTATGAGTTAGTTTACTAACTTAGTTTCTCTCTTATTCTTTTCCTCCATGTGTCATTTTTACGATACATTTATATAATGGATAATATATGGAATACTATTATATAAACATTTCACTATACTGCTCCATTGTATGTACAACAATTTTATAACGTTATTTCCCACCGGGAGAACATAGGAAACTGTAAAACAATTATATGTGGATAGCTTCGTGTTTTCAATTCTTTTCACGCGTACAACCCCTCGATTCGTGCCATAATAAATCAGGATTCGTAAGAGTGATTTACGCACCCTGTACGTACATGTACATGTATACGCACTATATACACAACAATCGCCCATCGTCTTTGCGCTGATGTAACACTTTTGCCTGCAGCTCCGGTAACTTCTCGAACACCTGTTAAGTGCGCTCGTAATAGCCGCGACGTCGGTCGACGATGCATGCCTTATGGAATACTTGAGATTTCTCTCTGTTATAAAATCACGCTCGAATTCGGATGCAGTTGTTCCATTTAACGTTAAAAGAATCAGTTGCAGAATAAATAGGGAGAACATCGTCTTTCCATATGAAAATTTGCTATTCGATTTATTTCTTTTAATATTATTCTGCCTCAATATTAGTGTAGCGTGTCGGGTTATTAAATAGCCAATTATATGTTTTAACAGAGTCACCGCCGTCAAATATATCTTTGCATAACAATTTATTTAGAGCGTCTTAAAAAGAAGTTGAAATATTTGATAAAATAAAGATTAATATCTGAAAATTGAGAACTGAAAATGTGAAAAAGACAAGATAGAAGTTCTGGAACAAAAAATTTTTAATTATGTAATCTTTTAATAATTAATAAAATAATAATTTGTATTAGGATGTGATAATTATCGAAAAAATCAGGAAGTATATGGAGAGGAAACTCGTGATAATTAATTGAACCAAATGTAATATTAAATTAAATTATAACAGGTATTAAAAATATTCTGTAAGTAAGAAATATAATTATGTGAACATTAGCTGCGTTCTTTTGCAGCAATCATGTGCAATGGTGAATCGTCATGGTTCATCGACATCTCCAACGGATCACGAATGTTAATGCGGACCATCCTTGGAGAATGTAGAAATGAAAAATCCACTTTCTTGGATGCTAGGAAATTATGTAAGACTCTCTGTGGTACAGAGTCAAAATAACAAACGCTGGAATGTGTCCATTAGCGATGGGAGCAACAGCGACCTTGGTGTCATCGATGATTTCGAAGTTTGATTCAAGGGGATTCAATTTTGATGTTTCTAAATTAATGTATCGCCGAACTAAACTATTTAATTGCAAATAAGACGAAATATTCTGAATACGAAGCTGAGTTTTCGAATAGTGAAGCGCACCAAACAAAACTTGTTTTTGTCGTGGGAAGACTGCTTAATTTGTCACGTGCAAGAAAGCGAAGAAAAAATTATTTAACAACAAGACCTGAGTTGTAAATTACTATATAAAAAAGAACGAGACTAACAGGAACATGAAATACTTTACTTCGATCGAGCTTATCATTTTTTCCTGTGTCTCGGGAGAGAGCCATATTTCTGATACAATATTTGGCTCCGCACAAGAAAAAAATATTTATTTTTATCTTCATTCGAAAAATGGCAAACGAAATACTCAAATAATGGACCGACGCGCATCTTCGTTTATCTTAAGCGGGAAACGCAACGGGACTGAAAAGGCCGCGGCTTTACACACGCACGCGATTGAAGGAAACATCTGTTTTCGTCCTTCATATCGTTAAATGTCGTCGGTATTTCATTTAGATTAAGTACAGTTGGCCTGCGCCAACTTCTCGACGACGACGGCCTTGTCCCTCAAAATTTATGCCTTTTAATAATGCAGGCGTGCACGGTATAAACGGTATTAAGGCTAATGGCCTTAAGTTTACATTTCAATGTGTGATCAATTCAATACAATTTATCCACGCGTACGATCAACGCTTTTATGTGCCGAGATCAACGTTACTACGTGCATAGTCAATCGTAATAATTAACGCATGTACAGCAATGTACATACCATTTGAGCTGGTTGGTGTAATAAAAATTGCGAACTGCAATTAAGCCGGTGCCTTTGCTGATATCTGGACACTTTTTCCCGGCCTGAAACAGGTATGTGACAACTTTGCGCAACGCTTTGCGACCGACTGAACAATGCAACGTGCGATCGTTGCGAAAGATCGTGCGACTGCGTTAGACTCTGCATGTATAGCGTGTGCAAACGAAAAATGCGTGCGGAAACTGGCGCTAAGTTCCGCTTGAGATTTATCACACTTTTTTAATGGAAATTTCATTGGTACACCAGTCTGACCTTGACTCCTCCGCCGAAATGAAAATAGCAACGCGCACGCAACTAAGATCATAATTTGCATAAAATTTATCCCACTCGTTAATGAATTCCGTCCGATATAAACATCCCACGGTTGAATGGCAAATCAGATTTAAATGCCAATGTTTCTTGAAAGAAGAGAACGAAAGAGAGGGACCCGATCAGATTTTTTTGCGAGTCTTAAATGCATAAAAATAACTTGCAAGTGCTAATTGCATTCGGTTATTGATGAGACAGACTAAAATAAAAGCTGTTTAACATTTAAGAACGCAGGATTAACTTGAAAAAATTCTACAATGGCAGTCCATTGCAGTAGCCAAGCAGCTCAGGCAACGTAAAAATATCTGGAGAACAGATCTCGTACATCAAAAACAAAAAGAAAAAGATGAAATAATAGAATATAAATTTGTTTATCAAAGTGTACATAAACACTAAGAGTTATAATTTATAACTGAAACGTTTCGATCTCATTTGAACAAAATCGGTCTGGTCGCTAAGTTCTCTTTCGCGTGTTTTGCTCTTCGGAGAGTCGATTTCGTAACGCATGAATCTGTGATCGATTCAGGCGAAGATTGTGCCGATAAATTGCCAGATTAATCGCGTATATAATACGCATGCGAATAGATTTCCATACGTGAAGATTCCTTCGTGTACAAGCGTCGCGTTTAGATCCGATCGTAACTAAACGTGCAAATATCGAGGAAAATAAATGGTGCCATTAAAATAATATAATGTGCTGCATGTCTCCATATCACTTTTTCTCCTGCGTCATCGAGGATTCGCCCGGCAAGGTTTCCGCGAAGATTGCAGACGTCGCAATCCGCTGTCAACAAAGCATTTAATTTACACCGTCGATTTTAGACGAACAAAACAATAAGGTTTTTATTTGTTGATAAATCGAGGACAAAAAACACAAAATTTTGTTTAGTTATTACAAAACCTTTGAGAAAGGCGACGATTTGAATGGAAAAATGCCACGTTAAATGCGTGGTTTGTGAAATAATTTTAAAAGTTGCTAAAATAAAAAAGTTGCTAAAATGCAAAATTTAATCGTTCTCCATTCTTGTTAACTGAGCTGCAAAATCACTTTTTCTTAAATAACGGTTGTAATTTTCCTCGTACGCTATCGTAAAAACCGTACATGATTGTTATATCAATATTGCTTTTCACTGCTGAATAGCGTTTTAATTATTTACCATCACTAATAACAGCATAATTGTTTCTTATAAGAGTTTTCTTTGTAAAGTTAACGGCGTTATTATTTGGACCGTTAATATCACGCACGTGGTTCCTAAAATCGTAAAATCCAGACAATAAACATTGTCCCGAGACAATGGTGTGAATTATCATGTACATCTCGATAACACAGTTCTGCCGGTGCATTATTACGAAAGCTTACGTTAGGATTCACCGTTTCATTCTTACAAAATTTCGCGCGAATTGCCGTCCTGTTGCTCTTCATTAACATAGCGTGCAATCGTTGCATAAAAATGAGAGGTGGCGGATACAAACCGCGATAAACACAACATTTCTGCTCACGCATACATTGGCAGAGTTTTACATTCATAATATCACTATTATCACAAATAAAGTCAATTCGTCTTTGTTTTTGCACCTTCTTCTCACAAATTACATTTTTATTAGCCTATTTGCCTTGAAATTTACATAGATTTTATTTTACGAAAGTAAAAATTAATTAATTCTCACAAAAGTATTACAAAGTTTATAAAATTTATAGCGTCTGTATAATTACAATATACTTGCAACATGTGTATATAATTAAAAGAAGATATATGTTACAATTTTTACAAAAACCCATTGCAAGTAAAAGTAAAAACTATGTTGAATAGTGCCTTCATAAAACTTTATGGACAAAATTAATACTCATATATTTCAGAAAATAATACTTATATTAGCCATAATTAATTATTTTTTAACAATAGCAACAAGATATGATTTATTACATATGTTATTCAGTTTAATATTCTCTAAATGTGCTGATACGATTAACAAGAATATTTTTATGACTTCCTTTCTTATTCTTTTTACGGAATTGACTTTGAAAAATAGTTTCCACACAGAATCATTATATCCAATAATAATATTCTAGCGGCAGTAGTGCATTATTATTCTCGTGTTCTTTCCGTATCAAGATTGAGAATGTTCATATACGCAACGAGGACGACAGAAATAATTATTACGAAAACCACAACGAAGAAACTGCTGCCTACTACTATTCCCTCGTGAAGTAATGTAAATTAGCGCAAGATTCGTCAAGGATAAAAAGATAGGCAATTCCGTTGATATGCATTATATAGGAGACATGAGAATCGCTGAAAAGAAAATCATCTCTTTCCCTAACTGAACTTTAAATATATAGAAATATCGGAATCGATTTTACATTAAGATATAAAAGATCGCAAAGATTTAAATCTGGAGATTATGATCGTCATAAATCATCGGCAAAACTTCCTTCATTTTAGTACTAACATTACAGTAACAAAAATTAAAAATTTACTAATTTTTGGAATATTATATGAGTATAATAAAAAGAATGATTATAATTCTCTCAATTGATTATTCGGTGGTGATTATTATATTGGCGTAGATTAGATCGTCGTTTCGCACGGATCTGACAATCTTTCAAAGATGCCTGATCTAATCGTACCGCCGCCCATTAAATTCGCAGATTATGTTCGCATGGTCCTTGAGGTCAAACCCTGTTAAATATCAAATATACCGCTAATAAAATGCACAACCTTTCGCGACGCCTCACTACTGTTTAATCTATAGCTACTACTACTCTGCTGTTTAATCTATGACAGATAGAAACCTGACCTTTCGAAGTGGGCATTTATCTATGATCGGGAAATTTGAGAACTGATGCATACACCTGCAATAATTATTACCTAATGGTGCTAAAGTTTGCACGCAATTGCTTTATTAAGCTGTAGGAAAGCTGTTGCCCTATGCGGAAGGTATATTACTTAACAAGCTGAGATTAGAAATTAATCAAAATTATTCTTGTATAGATAATACCGCCCGTTGCTTTTTAAACTGTAATTTTAGCTGTTTCCTTTTAATGAATCATCATGAAATTATCTATAAGAAGATAAATAGTATCATACTTCATTCGGAAGAACAGATTGATTTAGTATTTTATCGCTGATATTACAAACAAAATAATAATCTTGCTAACGCGACTTCTTATCAGCGATGGTGAATCATGCGGAAGAAATGCAACGACAATAATAAAGGTGCATCACGCGACGTTATCAAAATGTTTTCAGATTTATTGATTTCGAACTTGTGCACATTCAAGTAGCCAGACGTGTTTTGTATTTCGATTCAACAGACAGATACATTGCGAGACCTCTTTCTTCACGTTCCATAAATCGTTACTATTTAATTTAGTGTAAAGTATGACGTGCTATCTTTTAATTGGAAAAATAAATGTCATCACTTAACTCTAATCTTAGTTTCTTCCATCATTATATTCTTTATCATTACTCTTCCATATATCTGCATGATCTATGTATATAAGTTTCATCGATTATTGCTTCCTCATATAGAGGAAGTTTCGTTTTAGAAAGGAATTCGAATTGTTTAAAGAAAATTTTAATCTTAATTTAACCGCAACTTATTGTTATAAATCGTCGTAATATTTATGAACGAGGGAGATAAAAAGTTATATTTTAATAGTCTACTAACAATAAGATATTGCTATCAATAATTTTGCTACAACGGCTACGTTTGATAATTTATTTTAATATTCTTTTATTCTGTTAATCTTTCATTTACATTTAAATAAAACAGTAGTTTTTAACGGGTATTTCAATAGCTATTCTCGTTATCAACAGATAAGTTTTTATAGTATTTAAATGATTGCTTAAAAGGTTAACCCTTGCATACCAGAATTGTAATTTATATACTGTAAATATTCTATATACTTTTCAATATTTAAAAAACTAAAAATATTGTGCAGTGACTGACAGAACATGACTGTTAATTTTATTAGCTGAATCATACTTAAATAACATACTTAATTATACGTTGTGTGTAATTATACGTTGTGTTTAAAAACCTCATTTCTTATTGGAAATATTGTAACAAAGTGTTTTTATGTTTATGAAGAAATGCAAGTCATTGTCGTTTCGATTAAGTCAATGCTCATCGCTTTCGATCGTTGCAGATATATTCGCGTGAATGTGACCTGGGATGAGCCGATCCTAGACCTAGAAAAATAATTGCATTGGCCTTGAGCCACATATGAGAACAGTAAAAATGATAGCATACAAAACATTGCCTTAATAGGCAAAATCCATTTTGAAAATGACGATATTTAGAACATTAGGCAACACAAAAAGACCATTGCAATTGTCGACCAACAAAGACTTAGAATAAAAAATTTGAAATTTTTCCCGTTTGATAGAAATATGGGAGAGAAAAGAGAAAATAACCATTTATTGTAAGGTTTCATGTCTTAGCATCCTGTGTCGATGTAACCAAGTCTCAAATTAAAATTCTACAAAAATCCATTAATTTTTGTAATTCTTACAGTACCAGAAGTTGGATTTTCTTTTCTCTGCAAGTTCAATAAATAATGTGTGATTAATAGATTAATAAATATATACCACATAAAGCTATTAATCATTATATATATAGCAATTACTGATAAATGTTGATACTGAATGATTGCTAACGTTGATAAAGCTAGAAGTATAAGTTAGAATTTTTTTTCGTTTTATTGCATGACTAAGATATTTTACGGTGACTCGGCTATCATGATTGATAGTCACGAAGTCTTGTCTGCGGCTTGGAAACGAAACCGAGAGATCTAGAATGTTAATGCCAAGGTTGCTTGGTCCATTGTCGATCTAAGAAATGCCATTGCCAAGGGAATCCATTCATTATTCTAATGATTTTATCAGCAAAACAGTTATAAGGAAGTTGCATCAATCCGTTATCGATACACCATGCGATATACGAAATGATATAAACGACCGATAAAAGAAAGTGATGCGTGCAGTGTAAATAGCAATTAAGAGCGAAAAAGCGGTACACGATATCAACGGTAAAAAGTGTATCAGAAAGTATATCGGTATATTAAAATTAATGAAGAATATAAACGAATACAATTATCTAAACAGACTATCTATATAGAAAAATCAGCAATATTAATTAAAAAGAATTATGGACAGCGTTAATAAAAGAATTTTTCAAGAACTTTTCAACGCAATACGCTAATAATTAATATTAGAATAATTAAACATTTATACATCTCGTATGCGCTACAGGCGGTTGCATATAAATTTTCTCACGTTTTAGAATAATTCATTAGATGTTAATACGCGTACTATTATTCGTTCATCAGGCGCGTTAGTGATGCTTATGTTATTCACGCATGAATATTTGCAAACTCGCTTAGGAAATTCTTACACGTAATTGTTCATAAATTAGTTAACATATTATCTATTTAAATCTGCGTGACATATAATACAGCATTAGAAACTTTTAATTGGTAATAACAAGTGCGCAACATAATAATACATACGCGAGCGATTTAACATGCATATTGCAAAATAAAATATAGAGGGAAACAAAAATATATTGCAGTATAATTATATATTGTAATAAAGGGCAATTGGATTTTTGCAAATTGCTTATAAAGCTCACTTCGTATTAAAGGAGAATCGCACGGGAATAAAACTTACGCACAAGAATAAAATTTATGCACGCGGATGCGTGCCATGTGTTGCATAAGAAAAACAAACGTTTAATAACGGGACATGTTTGCGGGATTTTTCAATCATTAATTCATTGTTCCATCGATCGTAAATCTTCCATTACGGGGAATTATATTATTCCCTGTACATCTACATGTATATCTTCAGGCGTTCTGCTGTGCGCAGCCCATTATGTAATTTTAAATATCATTAAAGACTATTAAGAAGCGATTATTACTGTAAAAGTATCGCCGACATGGCAAGGCGCAGCGAGAAAAAAGCGAAAAAATTAATAAGCACCTTTTACGTATATAATAATGTATGACGGATATAGGAATCAACATAACAATTAAAAGATACATTCTTCAACTATGGTCTGTAATCAGCGACAATATTCATTATTGTTTAGTTAAAAGTGACAGATAGCACCGAGAAGAATCCGTGGCCCAAAAGCTTATATCACGTGCATAAATGTACAGAATATATAGTAAATGTTGCAACAATATTTTTTAACACTGAGAGACGTTGGATGCTGAAATCATACACAAATTTTCGAACTTTAAGTGATAACTGATATTTATCTGCTGAACACTTTCCTATCGTATTCTTAGCATCCCGTCAAGGTTTCGTCAATAGCTGCGATGTGGGAAAAGTATGATATTGATGGAGAAGAAATAATGTAAGTGAACATTTCGAAAAATGTATCTTTTTAGGTATTTTTGGTGTTTACATAATATAGTCGCTTTTTGTCGCGAGATTTTTTGTTTCGTCAGATAAATCCGTATGCATACAAGAAAGAAGGAATTGAAGCGATAATTGATTGTATAAATAAAGCCACTTTAATGGTAACGTAACATACACAGCATAAATAGCGCCTACTCTCCATAGAACCTGTTATTTGTCTCGCTTTTAATTTCTATCTCGTTTCCATCTTTATTCGCTTAAATGTACGATGTACACAATATCACTGCTACAAAAACGTCGTGGTACGTTCTACCTCTATAAATTATGCCTTAAATTATGTTTTCGTTCAGACTTGAGTCGTGAATTTTACCCATAGCACCGTTGTGTACTTATGTTTCTTTCTTCTCTTTTGCGTCAGAAGTCGTACGCTTTAAATGATCATGCCGATATGCATTGAACTGAAGAATAAAACACGTTAACATAATGATAATTTGAATACATTGTAAATGGCCGAAAAGCGTTGGCCATTTCCGTTACATATTCGAGACAGGACGTTTCGTAGTATATGTACAAATATCGCTTATTATTTAACAATCGATAAAAAATTTCTCGCAGTCTCGCTACTTTTTAAGCGATTAATAGGAATTAGTCTTATTGTACACAATGGAGAGACTAGACCATATTGAGACATTTTCTTGCAAAAGATGTTTCAATCATTGTTTGATAATTAAAAAGCCTTAACAACACTTCGTGACTGTAACACTCCTTTAACAATAATATCACTTCGTTTCCCTATAATCACGCTGCAATCCCTGTTTTGCAATCATTTGATCGATGGCAGAGTAGAAAACTATAAAACATTTCTTGAGCTTTTCTATTCATGCATAAATTTCAAAATCTCATATTTCGTGTATTTTGCGACACATTGCTGAGACATATTCAAAATATATATAATATTTAAAAAATGCGAAACTTACAATTTATGACACATATATAATAATGCTTACAACTTAGATGTGAAACAAAGCACGAAGAATTAATATTTTTGTATTTATATATGCATATATGTAAAACTATAAGAGAAATATCATTTAACATAATGCATAGAGAAAAGTAGAATTTAAAATATTTTTACAGATACAGTGATACATTTATGAATATTATAATGAATATTCCTTTTTAATAATGTGAATCAAACAATTAAATAGCACAAATCAAACTAGTTGAAGGAATGTATAAATTAAAACTGAACAGTCTGAGAATAAAATATTTAACAGTTACAAAACTAAATGTGTTGTAGACAACATAAGTCACTTTCTGCTTTGTGTTTCTTAATCGCATGTATATAGTTAAAACAGTAGATCTTAGATTTAAACATAAAATTTATATTAAAAACCCATTATCTTTGGCTACTTTGGGTATGTTTATTTAAATAATTATAATATTGTAGTAATATTGTACAATTTGAATTAGAGTACAGGTTGAGTTCGTAACGCATAAGCTTTGCTTTACATCATGTGTTGCCCGTTCGGTGGAGCATATTGTGATTGCTGATTTACAGATGGTCCTGTAGGTCCAGGCGGACCATATGGCCCGGGTGCTGGGCCGCTTTGAGGTGGATATCTGCTATATGATATATTAAATTATCATTTCTTGCATTAAAAAACAAAAGAGAAAATATAACATTGAACGTAATCAATAAAACATAATGCGCTAAACAATATTATATATGATTTAAAAAATGTGCACGATTGTATATTATAATTTACGTATGAGAAATCATGGAAATCTTTTTGAACTTACTCTGCCTATAGCGAGTTTCGAGATCAGTGTCGCAATAAAAATTACACATACCCCTGTGGTTGATAAGGGAGGTTATTTTGATCAGGCGGCGGCAAAGATGATCCTTGTGGATGTCCAGGCGGATGTTGGTGGGGTCCTGACTGAACATGAAAATGTTGTGGCAAAGTAATGTTTGGCATACTGGTAGGACCCATGTACTCGTTGCTCGGCAGACTCGTGTTGTACGGCCCCACCGGACCTGTGCCAGCCCCAGTGGGGAACGGAGAAGGCGGCATACCATTAAACATCTGCGGAAGGATGTGGCAGTGTCAGAATATCTCGCGCTATTGTAAGAATCGTTACTCGGAGCTAGTCGAGGCACTTACGTGCGTTGGTGGTGGTCCCGGATTGTGGAATGGATAAGGACTTATGTGTGGCTGCATCTTAGGCAAAGTGTATCCAGACGGCGTTGGAGGTTCTCTCATCAGGGTATGGTACAAATTGAGAGCGTCAACCAAATCGGAACTTAATTGGGTAAGCTGCGCATGCCGCCTGTCTACCTTCTCCAAAGCCGCATCAATCAAGGGCCCCATTGCAGTAACTTGCTCTGCAAAAGGCGATAGATGGAAACACTTGTAACATTTTCTTTTGTAATTTAACGTTTCCATCGAGATTCGTAGTCACCTTCTAAATCAAGCATTTCCTGAGGATCGGAGGTATCACATTGTGGATCAGCTTCGTGAAGCAGATGTAATAATCTGTCCATTTTCTTTTCATCTATTTCAACTTCCACCACTTCGGGTTCACGCTTCACCATTTTGACTTCTACTTCTTCTGCAAATTGCACTAATTTCTTGTTACTATGTTCCAATTCTGCGTACAAATGCATTCATGTATTAATTCACTCGTGATCGTATAATCATTTGATGACATTTAAGCTTTAAAGTAGAAAGTTAATTTAGTCGCATATATCTCACTTGTAAACTCTTCTGGCTCAACAGACAAATCAGCAGTAACAAAATTGGAGGGGAAGAGGCCTTCGCCTCTTTGATTGCTACCCTTCCACCAATTTGGATGAGAGTCGTCCAAAATGTTAACTAAACAAATAAAAAAGTTACAAATTCGTTTCTAATATCTTCGTGTGTGTTGTTTGTACTTCTGTGTTGTAATCCTCACGTACTTATTTCTCCTGCTAAGAATGTCAGTTCATTGTCCTCTGCAGCTTCAAAATCATACAGAGCGCGTACTTTCCTGCCTTCTTGGGACGTGCTTGAGGCCCCAAGCACAGAATTCACACTAGGATATAAGCTAGTACTTTTTTTAGAGGCTGGCGAACTATGCGACGAAGTACTTTGAGTATGCGTCTTATTTTCTTGCAACGAAAGCTGTATGGCTAAAATATTGTCCATACAATAATTAAGTATAACAATATAATAAGTTTAAAATGATGTCAAATGTATAATGGAAATAATATTGAGCTATTACCTCTAGCAATATCTGATTCTTCTTGGGAATTTGTTACTACATTAGGATCCCTGCTCAGAGCGCTAGAACGTTTCGGCTAAAAAACATTATGTTTTACATTATAGTAAGAAAAAAAAATGAAGTCAAATTAATAATATCGCATGCCCGATAAGTTGATCCATTCGAAATGCATGTAACGGCTCATGAGGCAACTGCAACGGCTTATGAAAGGAACGTACAGTGTCAACAAGTGATAGTCTTATCTGACTGATTTAAACAATGCAGCTCGGTATGGAGTTGCAATTCAATACTCGACTTTGCAATGGATACAAACCACTTACATATCTACAATTAACAACGAGGGCGCGACACTAATTGCAGCGGGATAAAGACTCACCGTGTCCGAGACAGACGAAAAGTCATGGCCCTCGCTTCTGAGCTTGTTGTACAAGCTTGGAATCAGATTCAATTGCGGATCCGTTTTAAAATCACCCTCCACCCACTTCTTCAACAGCGCTTTGGTTTTATCCACTATTTTCGGCTGCGGGTGGTTAATGAGCTTCCTCAGGTCACCCTCGAAATCTCTGGACGCAATTTCCAGGTGGAAAGCCTTTCCGCAATTACTGGCGCAAGCGTCCAGCAGCTGAATCAAAGGCGAACAATCAGATTTGGTGGAATGAGTCGAGGACATTCGCTAATGGCAAATGTACTAACTGTGATAGCCTGTATGACCACGTGTGGGTCCTGGCAGTACAATCTCTTGACGATGGAACGTAAACAGTCCTTGGCGTTCTGACTGGAGGTGCCCACTTTGTCGCAGATATCCATTATCTTTCCCCATTCTTCCGTCACGTTCTTCTCGTTGGTTGCCTTTTCTGAATGCAATCAAAATGACAATGTGAAGAGTGGCACGTCGAGTGATACGCACAACGAAAAGTGGCACGAAGCTCTTTTCTTGGAACAAAAGGTACAAAAGATTGGGACAACTTGTTGGGGGCATCGTCGATAAGAGCGCGACAAAGGTAGCAGGCCGAGGGAAAGATATCAGGCGGCGAGCTGTCATCGCGCGTCGAGCGGAATCGCCGCGCGCCGCCCCGTACCGCGCGAATCGGGCTCGCGGGGGCCGGAGGTCAAGTGTCAACAACCGCTTAATGCATGTCCGACGTGGAGGAGGCTCGCCGTTGGTCGGTCGGTCGGTCGCGCGAGCAAGCGGATCGCCCTCGGCGATAACGCGCGCGCCACGCCGAGCGGGCCGCCGCCTCTCGGCGACGCGCGCCACGGCCAGGCGACACCCGTCCCCGCGAGGTGAAAGCGCCGAGGGTATTACTCACCGACGTCAGCGTCGAAGGGCGAGGAGGTCGGGAAGAGGCCCATCGTCGCGCGCGCCACAGCCGTCCAGACCCGTCGTCTACTGTCGTCGTCGCGCTCGCACGTCGGCACGTCGTCGCCGCGGGATCGCCCTGCGCATTCAGCTGATATTTACTCACAAACACAGTCCGGCCGAGCGACTGGCGATACTCCGCTCTGTCACCGCCGCACCGACCGACATCTTGCCCCCCGGATCCGCCGGAGGTGCCTATATCGATAGCTATCGAGACCGCGGCCGTCGGCCGAGCGCGGCTTTCGCCCGCGAGGATCGCCCGCGACGCCGAGGTTACAGCTGGATCCGGCGTCCTTGGGGAGAGACGCGTTCCTCCTCCTTCGGGATTTATCGTCCAAGCACGGATACGCGCGTGCCAAAGTGGAGTCTCACGCGGGAGTTTCACAGTCGGTGCTCGACGACGATCGAGATATCGAATGACGTCGGGCGACCGCGGCGCGCGCGCGAGACCACGAATCATCGCTCTCCCCCGACACTTTCCCCGAAACGCGCGAGAACCGAGGTGGCGCTGCCGATCGCGCTCGCCACTTCTCTCTTCCGCCTGACTCGGCCGCCACGTGAATGACGACTAATACGTAAACAAACCCTATCGTATTCTTACCTTCGTCTCGTCTTATCGAGCTGTAATTGGAATTGGTAAATACACAGTATAACGCTCTTTAGTCGGATTCCACGGTCTCTACGTGCGAATACATTCTGCGTGAATCTCATCTGTTAAAGCAAAAGATCCGGAATCTTCAAGTTGTTCTTGGTAAATATGCAGCAATGCCTGTGTCCAGCAGAAGTTAGCGCTTGCTAAGCGCTTTGCGTTCATTCGAATATACTTTCAGATCTGTGCTGAAATAGAGCTATTCTTCTAGATCTATCCAATCAGCATAAAGCGCTTATTAAGCGCTAACTTCTGGAGAACACAGCCAATGGCTCTTAATAAGTGCTTTATGCTGATTGGATAGATCTAGAAGAATAGCTCTATTTCAGCACAGATCTGAAAGTATAATCCAATGAACGCAAAGCGCTTAGCAAGCGCTAACTTCTGCTGGACACAGGCAATGGCTGCGTTCAGCAGGCACAACTGTTGAGTGAGCGCTCAGTGATTTCTTAATATGATTGGCTGGATCTAAAAGTATCAACCAATCATACTGAGCGCTCACTCAACAGTTGTGTCTGCTGAACGCGGCCATTGCTCTTCAGGTAGCTAAGACACATTTGTGTGTAATCTATTATTTTATTCAATCAACGATCTGAGAGGATCTTTCTCTACGAGCAAGTACATTCTGCACGAATCTCCTCAATTATCAAAACAAAAGATCTTCAAGTTGTTCTCAATCTTTAAGTTTCTCAAGAATCAACCTTTTAGAGATCTTCAGTTTCCCAAGACGTTAAGCTCAAGCCCTAAAATGATGCGAATGGCCATCCTTGTAACTTCTGGCATTCTTGCATCAGAAATGATATGGCAGTTGTATAAAGTGTACAAGAAACGTGCTCGGAGGTTGGCGATCAACACTGCCAACGGCTGTGCGCAACAGCTCTGCAAAGGCGCAGAGAAAGGAAAAATCTATGAAGTTATGTTCTTCATGCAGTCTTCCAGTCTTTGTCGTTCGCATTTGGGAATCAAGAAAGTGTGCACGAAACCGAATTGTGCAGTTGGATACTTGATGTAATCCTTCTAAAATAGTATAAAATACGGCAGAGTAAAATTATTTGTTTGTTTCTCTTTCATAGCTCGATATAACTGTACAGAACATATTTGATACATTTGCAGGCGGATATTGGACTGTTTGAACTCTGCGACCGATACTTTGGACCTATGCATGTACTTCTTCACGTTCCCAGACTTAGCAAATGCAATTATAAACGCCAAAAAGAGAAATGTTGTTGTAAGGTTAATATTGGACGAGTCCATGGCGAAGAATGACATAAGCCAAATAATGAACTTTTACAAAGAAGGTTTGTGACGAGAGAGTCTTGACACAAATATTGTATGGAAAATTTAGTTTGGCAGACATTTCGTAATCTGGAATTCTTATTAGATTGATAACCCAGCAGCTTTGTAGTTGACGTTGTTGCTTTGTGTTTTGCAGGCATTAGGCCGATATCGAAGCGATTGGACACCCTGATGCATCACAAATTTGTTATTATTGACAATAAGATTGTGATAACCGGCAGTGTAAACTGGACGAAATCAGCATTTTTTGGAAATTTTGAGAACATTCTACTGACTAACGACCCAGCGATAGTTCAGCCATTTGTAAAAGAGTTTGAAAACTTGTGGACGTTGCTCAGTGCCGTAACTGTGGAAACTAATCTAAGCAATTCAAATATAGAGTAACAGTTTTCTCTTTTACTCCAAATGTGCTTGTTTAATTTCAACAGAAAAAGCCTAGATATCTTTTTGTTTATTTTTTTAAATGTCTGAACAAGAAAGATTCTTGACTCGTGACAATATCTACTGATAAACAGCTGTTAAATAGACTTCGTAAGAAATAATAATGTATAGTAACGTTTACTAAGACTAAGTCTAAACTTAAGAAGTTATATACTTGTCTAACTTTTTTATCTGAGATATCTAAAGATCTTTTATTTTACACTTTACTTTTTGAAATGTCCGAACAAGATTCTTGATTCGTGATATTATCAACTGACGTACAAATGTTAAATTATTGATAAGAAAATACTATTTTATATTCTATGACGTTTAAGTTTTACCAAGATTAAATCTAAATGTAAGAGTATGTGTAATGTTACGTATAATGAGGTATGATTTATCCAATTTTTTTTTATTTTACTTTTTATTTTACATGTACAAACTCTTTATAAATGCATAAAGAGACGAATGAAGCCTCTCTGATTGTTTGCTTGACGATCTCAACATGTAGGAAGACAATGTAAGATTTTTCTATTATAAAAAGACAAAGATATTTTATCTGGCTACATATACTGTATATAAATATAATGTTTAATGTTTGGTATAAAAGATGGTGTTATTTAACGTTACACAGTTTGTCCTGTAGATGTGGATATGCTATGCACATATTTCTTTCTCGAAATGATCGATACAAAAACGCGATACTAATAGAACTAATTCTCTAATCGGATGGATCTTTGTGACTTGTTGGATTAAAGTTAATGCGATAACATAACAGCGTGGGTGCACCAAAGGGAGTTGCCATGACGATTCTGACGTCATCATGATACTACGTCTTGGTATTAAGGATGGCCTTTGTTTTCGCACAAATGAAGCTGCGCTCGTGATGCATATTGATTTTCTTTAACTGGGAACAGTCATGGTCTTCAAGAGTTCACGGCCGCGTATAAAGAGCCTCGAAGGATTAGTAGAGATTCGATTACAGATGTGCGTCACGCGGCTTGGCAATTAAATCAATGAGACATCATTTCATTTTATTTTAGTTAGCCTGACAACTGAAGAAGTCATTTTATATCTTGGATAGAGAAACAGGGGAGAAAGCGTTATTTCTGCGCTTTTATTGTTAGTTATTATCGAACAGCTGCAGAATGAGTTGTGTGTGTATATATATAACTTAATATTTTCAATATTTCTGCCAGTGTTCCCATTCTGCCCGACACAATTTTTTTCCAAATTGTTCTTTATTTTAATTTATATTTTTTCATTGATGCAAGAGAGATTTGTAAAACTTCATCAAATATATTTTTAAAAAGCGTTTACTCGTTTTATGGTGACAAAAAGAAAGAATTAGGACGATTTGTAAATTCATAAATTAAGCAGATGATTCTTCTGCCATAAGTTGGGCATAAATAGATCCCTTTATTGATCTATCAATTTATAAAATAATCAGTCTAAAAATTGGGATAAAACATATAATTTTGTCTTCTAGAGAAAAACTTAAAGCCTTTCGTATGTGCATTATCCTATCACGCTGTTTCGTAAATTCCGCTCCTCAAATCATTTGTACTCGCGTTTTACGATATTCGGATAAAAGTATGTATATGTCTGTACGCATTTGTAATTTCCGAAAGGTATACAACAGTATACAATGAAAGCGTTTCATCTCTGTTTTCTTTGTATTCAGAAATTTTCGGTTTCTCACTAGGATATTGTACGTGTTTGTTCAAATCTTTATGAAAAATGTCAAACAGAACGTTAATTGCTAATCATTGCAACAATTTGTCGCAAAAGTCTGTGGATAACGTCGCGACTTTCTATCGCGAATTTCAAATATCGCATATTTCAAGTTCTCCCGATAATCGAATAAGTTTCGCGCCCTCTCGGCCGCCATGACACTTTTTGGCGGCACGTCGGTCGGACAGCGGAGCGCGAATACTCTGCGATTTTTCGCAGATATTTCCTCTGATCGCGCAAAACGAGCGTAAGTTTTCGTCGGCAGCACCGACCAAAGTGACGGGCGATTGCCGGAAGGCGTCGGTTGCCGCGGATTTTCACGATCGGTGTCGTTTCGCCGGTCAGCGTCGACGTTTTGCCGCTGCGCGCCACGAGACTGAGAACACGGGCTCAGATTTCGGTGAGTCTTGGCGTCGCAGATATGCGAAATTAACCATTACGTTCGTACGAGAGACTCGAAGTACTCCTGGCGTATACTTTTTGTCGAACATAATCGGACGCCCCAGATACAAACCATCCCGATCAAATCGCATGTACTTTCGGCGTCTAATCGGAATATCCGTCGGCTACAGACAAACGACGAGAAGTACTGAAGGAGAGTGAGGAAATACTAGAAATAGCATGAAGTATTATATTTCGGCGGAGAATGAATTTTTGCGACAGTTTCGTTAAGTGAATTACGCGCGATCGTAGCAATTTTACCACGTCTTTTTTAGAAAGGTTAACCGCGTCGGTAATCAAGGGACCTGCTGTGCCTCGGATCGTAACATTGCGTGTCGATAACGCGCGAACGCGATAGCAAATATTTCTTCGGACAATAGATTTTTTATAAATCCATAGATTGGTCGTGCGCATAAAGAAATTATTGCTCATACTTATATCTATAAATTAGATATGAAATGACTATAATAGTTAATGTTGTAATTGTTTATAGGATTATGCATGACTTAATTGAAATATTCATATGTATAAAAGATATACACAGTAATTAGACAGTGGTTGCGAAATAATTTTTTCATCAACATTTTATAATTACTCTGTAAATAATCCTGGCGAAAATAACTTGTTTATAAGAAGTTTGTTTAAATGTCGAGCCAATATTTCATTTCAGTTTTAAAACATTTATTGAATTGTTTGTGAGATATAAATGTAAACACGGAGCTGTTTATGACATGTTCACGGTTACAAGTGTTCAAATTGTGTTTAATGATACAATGTCGAACGTTTCCATCATAGTTTTCCAAGTGTTTGTAAAATGTTATTGTGAGTAAAGAATCGATAAAACTCTTCATAAACAATGTAACTGTCGATAAAACTCTTCATAAATAAATATAAACATCATCTCTCGCTAAAAATGTTCGCCAGGGAAACTCGTTATATAATTACTGTTGTGATTGTTGCATTTATAGTGTGCACGAATTAATTAAAAAAAAATGCGGTAGTAATCGGGCGGTAATCGCGATATTTTTTGCATCAGCCAATGCTCATTGCGCCGCGTATAATTATTTTGTGGATCAATACCGTGAAATCGATGTAATTACCTTTACGTTGCGTTCGTGTGAGAGAATCGAAGCACGCCTGGCGTGTACTTTTTATCGAACATAATCGAATACCCCAGATACAAATCATCCCGATCATATCGCGCGTGAATCTTCTGCGTCTAATCGTAATATCCATCGACCACAGGCAAACGACGAGAAGCAGGTACTAAAGGATATTGAAGAAATGCATGCATGAATGAATCGGAATATCAGATATTATAGTTAATAATTGGCGGTGAGCGTGATAATTTTTTTTATTAGCCGCGATTACTGCTTATAATTGTTCCCTATATTACAATCACAAAATTGATATAGTTATTTTTACGATCGTCACATTTACAGAATGATGTGCATGAACTCAATCAAAATTTTCATACATATAATGTTTGTATTTCTAATAATTGATAATGTTCATGAATCTTGGCTTTCAGGCTTTCGCGGCTGTTGTCTTCTTTAGTCTTCATGGCTTCCACATGTGGCACCACACTGCAAACAGACGCGGCAACCATCCGGAAGCCATGAAGACTAATGTTCATGAATGTAATAATTAGTGATCTTTACATATGTAATGATTTCTAGTATTTACATAGCTAACTGCACAGTCAATTAGCAGTAATCGCGATCATTTTCTGATTAGCTGTCGCTGCTTGTAGATTAGTAGCGGAGCGTAGATGTAGTTAATACTGTTATCGTATGTTATAGAATCGTGTGCTTGAGTTAACCGGAATACGGGGTAATAATTGGCAGCGATTGCGATTATCTTGCCATTAGCCGCGATCGCTGCCTGTAGTTGTTTTGTAGATTAATATAGTTAGTTTGCCACAGTTTATGTACCGCATAGCAGACATACCAGTTAAGTAGATATGTATAATAGACATGGTAGTAGGTTACCGAGTGATTACAGTTGCTGTAATACTACGATCGCTGCGATTATTCGAATCGTTTGTCTTACCGTGTTTTATTGTTACGGACTTTTACTTTTGCTGAGAAATGCTTCTTTAACTTATAAATATGACGTGGAAAATAAATATGGTATAAAAATAAGGGCGCGTGTAATGTCAGCGGCGCTGAGAAAAAAAATATCAAATGATATTTTATGTTCGATCATCGTGTTGCGCTCCTTGTAATCAATAACAAAGTTTAATTCTTTGAAACCTTAGAGACAACTTGACTCTCCGAGATTTTTATAATAGCGAGGCCCTGAGCGCACGTTTATTACGTTTAATGGAAAGTATACCGCGATTTCTCTCTCATACCAATAGGTTTAAATAAGAAATGAAACGTACCGATACTACAGTGTGTGAGTATATAAATTGCGCGTTGTGTTGCAGGAAGATGGGACAATTCCATCTTAATCGCGCGTGAGATGAAGTGCAGCGCGAAAAGTCCCGGGTCAATTGTATGGAAACATCCAATCACGCTGGTGTGTGCTGCATTTGCGATGCCTTAGAAATCTTCGAGGATGGCGAGGGGACACCGGCGGAATTGATGATCCAAGACGACGTCAAGGTAGGAAATTTTTCTCTCTTTTAAAAGCTATCTATATTTGCATCGAGGCGTCATTAATGCAACATATTTCAAAGTTAACGATGGCTAATCAAAACATAAATTTTATTATAAGATTTATAGTCAAATACACACAAAATAGAACCAATTTTCGTGTAATGGAAAATATCCAATTGGCATTTTATATCTCCCATTTTTACTCTTATTCGATAGAGATTTTTTCGCGACGAATTAAAACCTTTTTAAGGAAGAGCGAAATCTCTATTAATTGTATTGGAATTTTCAAGGCGCACAATACGTATGTGAATAATAATTTTACAGATATTGTGAGTTTCAAGCATTCATGATGCCTTGCATATATCACGCGCGAATGGAGAACAGTTTCAGACCGATCTCGTAAACGAAATTGTACAAATCGTGGAAACTGCTCGTTACACGCCGAATGCAATATACCTGCGGAATTTTCTCAGATTGGAAAATCAAACTAGCGTAATTATGTGGACCGTTATGCTCGCGCGCTCGTTGTTGAGTCTTGTTTCGTAATCTTTATAAAGTTTGATTAATCTAATATTAGTTTCTACGCTTTGAAAGCGCGGAATCGTTTTCGCGAGTAAAGCCTCGAAGGTAGCCTCGCGACTACGATTTATTCGATTGTTTATTGGCGTCTCGTTTTTATTCGCCTACCTTCCTTCAAGCGGACGATTTTAGAAGTCGAGTCGAGCCGGACTGTCGCCAGAAAGAGTTCGACGAAGGTGTAAACGCGAGTGTGTCAAAGTGTTCTGAACACCTGCCAGGTGTTATAAAAGCCGTGACTCGTTGCTCGCGAAAAGCTATGATTTTTTGCATGAGCGCATTTACAATGACGCTTGTACACAACGATGTTACGTAGTTGTATATATTAGGTCCTGAATATATATTTTAATATATACTATATATAGATTCCTTGATTAAATGTCTTTATAAAAGAACCGAGAGAGAAATTTTGCTGTTTATCAAGAAGACATAACTTATTTCTATATTATTCAAGCAAATCCGACTTATCGCATCAAATTGCTATCACTAATTATATGTGTAATAATAGAAGATAAGATAATTAGATTGAAACTTAATTGTTGGTTGTCGAAATGAACTGAGCACGGAAAAGTGCAAGTTTCCCCCTCGATTTTAATGTACACTTAATCTCTTATCGTTCGATAATATTATTATCACGTTCCATGGCACGCAAGTGTTTAATATTACGTGTAATTCTTAGTCACGTTGAAACTTTACGTATGCGTGTTCATGCGAAATTAATCCTTTGACGAGGGTTGATAATTCTGAAGTACCGCACGCACACATGTGCGCTCGCGAGCTTAATTCTGTAACGTGTAGTTAGCCGTATTGATTGCCTATTTTTAGATACACTGACGGCAACCCTGCCGTCATCAAATATTAACCCCTGGCCCGAAATAGATTCGCGCCCCGTCGGCTATACTTAATATAAGAAAAGGACAGCTGCTACTTATTATTTTGGGGAGAGACGAAAAAAGAAAGAAAAGGAAAACTGGCGAGCAATCGCGATGAAATAGATCTCACTTTATTGCGCGTTTTTGTAATATATCATCTTGAATTTATAACAATTTATTTGAAGATCCGTAACCTATATCTGAGAGGTAAAAACATAATACAATTAGAAGTGACATATGCAATATTATTGTGTAACTTCTTTAAAATCGGTATAATACAGATATAATATGACATAATATAGATATATGTGAAACCTTCTCTTACCAGAAGAATTAAATTCTATTTTAAACAGTTGTTATAAAAATATACATTATTTAAAATTATATACTTTAATATTGCCAAATAATTTTTAATATGACGTTTGACTAATCTAAAAATGACTTTTCTTTAATAAAATATTGAAAGAACCATTATTTAATTTTTCTCTTTACTTTCAAAAGATAAATTGTGTATATATTTTATCGTAATTTTTACATAAAAATTCTATTAGTTTATTTAAAATTAATTAAAAAAATATTAATCAAAAATATTGAAAATAAATAGTATTAAAAATATGTATTAATTAAAAAATATTATCTTGTCCATTTTATTTCTAGAAACTAAATTTTTACTTTTCATTTTCAATGATTAATTATTTGAAAATATCGATATATATTTCTCTTAAAAAATAATTAATTCCCAGTTAACTAAGGGAGGAGATAGAACATTTTCTGAATATTTGCCTCTAGAATAATCTGATTTGCGAGTCTATGTATAACCGCATGTACTTTTATATGATTTCATTAACGCTGTACCTTATGGTACAGCAATATTACCGTAGAATTAAACAATTTGAAGAGATATTTTAGAAATGCCACAAACGAGAGCATAAATTCTGACGTGAAATAGTATTGATTTATACTATTTCATACTTTTTCATCGCAACTTTTAAGTTAAAATTATCGACAAGCGGAAATAACGCTGATATCCTTAACTATCGAAAATCGCATACATGTGAGCCCCTGTCGCCAATACTCCGAAAATATCTTCCTGAATACATTCTTATTCGGATTGCCCCGATGCCTTCGAATTTAAGATCGGCTCGAGATTAAGGTTCGTAATAAAGATCACGTGTTTTTATTGGAGCCGATTAATGACGCGAATTAAGGAAACCAGTTTCTTCTTACATCCAAGTCGAAGAGGTTCATTCGCGATGTATGTATACGTGTCTATTTAATAGCAAGAGATGTCCCGCATGTTCCAACGCGCAATCGCCGCGCATCCTCGTGCTCGTCCTTATCATCGCCGCATTTTTATAGGTTGCATCCGCCCCGCGAAAGGCGCTTGAACCCGCTGACGGGGCGAACGACCTTTAATCCTGCCTCTCTCTCTCTCTCTCTCCCCCTCGCGGGGGCCCCCCTCGCGTACGTATACACGAATGCGCCGGGGAGAGTTTTCTTTGACGTCAGAGGGCAATCATGCAACGTCGTAAAGCGAGCATAGAACCCTATCGACGAAATGCTTCGGGTGGTTCCACCATAAATCCGCACGCCTACACGATCGGTTAGTTGTCCCAATCCTGTGAGAGACAAGTGCATTGAGAGGGGCTGATAAAAACCTCGAAGAAATAGGTGGATTAAAGGGAATTAACGATTATTCAGTTCTGTGAGCTTAGACAGGTTGAACGTCCAAAATTAAATATCACTTGTGAAATTTTTAGACACGTTAAATTTCTTGATACGTTAAGAATTCGTGGAACCAATTTTAATCCTTTCATTCAACTATTTTTGGAAAATGCTGAGACTTTGTGTATATTTCAACATATATTGATATTAAAATTTTCCCGTCCTCTTTAAAAAAATCTCTACAATAATTACACATGTGGACAATTCAGATTTCTTCAACATTTAGATTTTCCTTGTCAAGTAAATTTATTATATCGAAAATGATTAAGATGTTAGAATGCTGCAACCGGTACACCGATCACGGTGTGTACCGATACATGTGGAACGTTGTCCGTGCGATATATAAATAGGTTGGACGGTATGAAAATAGACATCGGGGCGTTGGACCGGAGGATCGATGACGATACTCGTCCCCGGTGGCGGCTTGCCTGGCTTTATTTTTTGTCAAGTAACCGCATTACGCGACTTGGTCGAGACAGCACGTCTGCGTGAGAAGGCGCCTAACATCAACTTGCATTATCTACCGATGTACATTTATATGTCGGCTTCTGCGCCGAGATCATCAATTTAACTTTTCCGATTCTGGCGTGTACAATGACAGACATATATAACATTTTTTACGCATCTCGTGTAACGCATAATTTCACAACTGCTCGGTACCATTTTCCTCTACAGACATATTCTGACATATGTTTTAATTCATTTCGTTTCCGAAATCAGTCTGCGGTTTACTAAAGATAAGAAAGAGAAGATAACCTTTTGGCATTTCCTCTTCTCTTTGATTATTACACATTTTGACTTCACGATATTTTATATATATATATATATATATATATATATATATATATAATAATTAAAATATATAATATAGGAAAGGATGGAATTATTTCGGATAGTTATAAATATTACGTTTTTCTATAGCAAATATAAATCTTCTATTATTGAATATATTCTCTCAGGTTTTTCTAAATTTTCTCAAAAATGTTTAAAATTATCCTATTTTTATGGTTAAAAAGGATAAATTATTTTATATTGAATTGAATAAGGTTTCTATAATAGAAGTGCACAAAATTGTTTTCTAAGTCTTAATTTAACGTCATAATTTTTTATTAAAATAGAAATAAATAAATGTTAAACAAGAATATTATTTCGTTTTATCATCCTATATTTAATATAGATTTCTAACTAATGATTTTATCATTTTTACTGATATATTAACTTTATTAAACATTTATTTATAACAAACGTAATAAAAGTGATAAAAAATGACATTGTCATTGAGATACTGTTTTTCCTCGCAAATGTTACATGTGCATTTGCTGTTGATTTTTGCGTTGGACCGATCGATTGAATCTCTCATCGTGTGTTGTTATATTACGATGCGTTTAAACATACCTCCGCACTGTATATGTACTTGATGTCCGCTTTGCGGAGATAGCGTCCTGTCAAGTATCCAGTCAGTTCGGTGCTTGTCAAAACAAGCCACCGAGAATATTCGCCACGTGGATGGAAATAGCGGCACGCCGATCCAAAATACGCGCGCATCGGAAGGAAGATGATGGAACGCGGGTGCATGTCGAGATTTCGTTTGCTGCATGCACACCAGTGGCGTAACTAATGGCCTCGGACAATCGGCGTCGCCAGCAAAATTAAAAACAAGAAAAAAGAAAAGGAGAGAAAACGGGGACAAGAAACAAAAGGAAAGGGTGGGAGAAACGAAGAGAGGGAAAAGGGAGAAAAATAGGAAAAGGAAGAAGAGATCAAGAAGAATATTAAGCTTGTTATCAACGAGATTGTTTTTCTCGAGGGAAAATTATTACACGAATAAAATTTGTTCGCCTTCTTCATTCCTTGATATCAAATTATGAATAACTGTCTCGGTTAACACCATAACGAGCCTGTTATATGTTCACACTGAATCTTACGTATACTTGGATTGGAATATGTATTGGAGTACATAATATGTATAATGAGGCAACGAGAAAGTGGGCCGAGGATATGTCACAGCTGTGGGTCGCCTAGTAAAGATTAAATAAGTAAAGATCTTAAAATATTCTTTGGAGTATTACGTACTCGGGTGTCAACGAATATCAGGACACTTCGCATCTCGAATGAATTTATCTTGGCACTCTTAGAATGGAGCGAATGACGTCTAAGTGCTCTCATCAAACGTCATAAGAACGGCAAACGTGCAAACGTATTTGACAAGTTGGATGTAACATCAATTAAAGATAAGATAATGTTTTTATAATATTGAGTACCGCGGTTAAAACCGCATCGTGAGAAAGAGAATATAAAAATTTAATAAAGTAATACATCGAGGAATTTAAAAACACAATATATTGAATAAATGAGAAAAAATTATTATTAAAATATACACATATTAATATATTATAAAGGAAGTAATATTTCAGAAATGTTTTAAAGATCCTAATTTACCCGTTAAGAGAGAACTGGTATAAAAATGTTAAAGATTTTTATTTGTAATACTTACAGAATTGTGTTGACAGGATTTTGGGTTCTACAATTCTATGTTGTTTTAAATATATAATTATATATATCTGTACACACAGTTATATTTTACATATAACTTTTTACGCATCTCTTTTTTAACTTTTGTGAAATGTAAATAACTTGAGCAGTAGAAAGAGGATTAAAAAGTTTTACGATTTAATGTTAATTAGAGAAAACCATGAAGTGTATACAAGAAGATCTCATTAAATATTATCAGAATGTAATTATATTGTTCAAGAACAAAGGCTCAACAAAGTTAAGGGCTTCTCTTCACCAAAGGGAGGAAGTTTCAAGTGTTCTCGAGACTCACGGAATAATTACACTGCCTCTTCTGAGGTTCACCTTTGCCTCGGCTATTCGCGTGCGCTTCCAAAAGAAAAAAAAAAGGTGGAAGTTTCGCGTTCGCGTGCTCTTACCCCGACATCAAGGTCGAGCTGGTTAAGACTTAGGAGGGATTTCTACATAATTAAAGTTGACTAATGACCTTGCTAATGGCGCGCATGCTTATGTTTCTCGACACAGATGCAAATGTCGAATGACGCGAATATTCTGCTCGACGTTGTTTAACGTCATTGGCCATTTCTCCATGATCTATTGAGAAAACTGCACATCTGTCGATCTTTCTGTCAATTAGTACGACAACAGCTACGAGCTGTGGCATAAAAAAAATACGGTGCATGTAACAATCGCGCCTGTTACATCGCGCATTTATTTGCTTCGAGACGGTAATTCCGGGAGAACGAGAGGCAAGGGCGGTTCGTTGCTTTCAGCTAGCCCGGGTATCCAGGGTTCGTCGCCATAGCGACACCCGAGCCATGGCTAGCCACCCCGTTCTACAGTATAGCCGGATGTAGACCGCGTAGGTTGAAAAATCCGAACGACGCGCTCTAATTAATCCGCTGATGCACAATTCAATTTGTGCTCTCGCTAAAAGTTACACAAGACGTAATCTAAATAACAGATTTACGTACGTATAGGCAAAATAAACGCTTATTTTTAGTCTCAAGCTTCAATAACGAAATCATTGTTCAACAAAAAGTCTCCTCTGACAAACAAATTTAAACAGAAATAGTCTATTTATCGTATATATTATTAATGAATATTTATAATTTATAGCAAATTATACTATAACCGAAGATATAAATTAATCATTTTAATTTAGAAATAAGTAAAATATATGATTATATATATATACATATATGTATATTAAAGTGAAAGTCGTGGAAAATTTATGACACCTGTTGTATAAATTTTATACAATTTTAAGATTTATTTCGATATATACAAAACATTGCTTCGTATTAATGGAGGTTACGCGCGTCGGTTTTCTTGTGAAAGTTTCCTCCACTCGGTTACCTTATCACTCAGTCAATTCGGACAATACGGAGGAAAGTAGTGAGATAATAACGATTGTCCGAATATTGTCGAGTAGCGACGTCGTAATATGCTCGCGCGTATATACTCCCACATTCAACGTACAAATATATAGAAACACGCATTCGCATGGATTCCGATCGTTAACGCGTTTTTTTTTTTTTTTACGCCGATCCTTACGAGTGTATAATTCATTCGGATAACGATCCACTTGTGGGATCCGAAGGGAGCGAGTCTCACACGTTGCGATTTATTTTATGGTGATTTTATGTCGGTCGGGAAATGACGTGCGTCGGGAGCGAATAAAACTAAGCCAACGCCTCCTTTTCTCCAATGTATCAGGAGAGTTGTTCTAATTCAGTCTTATAATTTCGCGCAATTCGGATATTCCGCAACGTAAAATGCAAGTTAGTTCAATCGGTTCACCGGCACGATCACAAGTAAGAATAGAAGATGATTTTTATAAAAATTGCAACTGGAATAATGAAAATCTCTGATTTGTAATGTAATTGAATTAAATCGCGTGGATCAAGATATCGAATCGCGGTGAGCAACCGATGAATTTGGCAACCGATTCGCTGCGAGTCGCCCGTTTTCACATGTCGTTATCCCTGGGCGTTTTAATGCGGGATCGTTAACGAAAGACTATTACAACGGTTGAAATCGCAACGTGCATGCAATATTACGCTATGCCTATATCACCGTTACGAAATGGCGTAACTAATTTTACAAACGGAACCTCTATGCGCTACACCATAAACCGCTACAAGAATATATGTGTACTATATTTGTCTACGTATATACGTACACACGTATATGTATATACATGTCTAGCACGAATGCGAATATATACCTGGCTATGTAAATGTATCTACATTTGTGTGATTTACATCTTGCTGGTAACGATACTTCCGTTAATCGTCCATCTCGCGTCGTGATTCCTAATCGCATCTCTCGGCTCTGCCAGATTTCTCAAACGTTTTCGGCATTTGTTCTCGAGGCGAATCATTTATTGAACTTATATTTTGATAGAAATTTTGAAAAATAAAGCGATATATATTTCGCAGTTTGCGCAGCAATTAAAATTGCTCCCGTCCGCTGGTTGTTATGAAATAAGATTCGATTGTGTGTTTCCGAAAGTGTCTTCACAATCGTGCTACGTTTGGAGTTAGGATTTCTGGTCTGGAAATCCCGGGATTATACAGTCTTCTTGCTTTCTTATCTCTTGTCTAACAATAAAGATTATACTAAGTAATATAAAGAGAAACGGATTTCAAAGTTGAATTATATACAAAATATCTTTAAGGAGCTAACCTCGCGCCTAATTGCGCATAAGGCATCACTAAAGACCATCAGTTTACCAGGACAACTGATTAACGCAAAAATCATATGCACCGGCATTATTGTCTCTATAGTTAGTACATCAAGCTAATTATCAGTTCATCACATTCTTCCACAAATTCTCTCTCTCTCTCTCTCTCTCTCTCTCCCTCTATGTAGATATTTGTATATCACATTTACACTTAACTGCTAGAGCATCTTACGATCAAGAGATGTATTTCCTTTTTGTTTCGAAAGCAACATGAAATTCTAAATGTGAAGGTACGCTTGAGAGACTGAAAAATGTCTTTTAAACAGCTCCGTGATATCCTTTGCGTATGAAACTTTTTAGGAATATTAATTGTGACTTATATCGTTTTCAACATCGATCAATACAAATATCAATAGTCTCTCGAGGTTTTCTGCGCTCTTCATACTTAATTCTAATTAAGGAAGTTCATCAATAATTGGTCCGCCTGTGATTAGATTTCGACACTCTGGAAATGTCGCTGGAACAGAGTCGTGTTCCGCTTTTCTCGCGGTACACTCGTCGAATGAATTTTCCGGAAAATGTCTCTCGGCTAGGTAACTCCAGCTGATTATTTGGCACATCTGTACGAGGTCGGCATGTAAAAGCTGCCCATTCGGAACTTGGTACTCCGTTCTTCCTGGGTGACCCGAAGGCACGGCTCGCTGCAAGTTCTCACTATCTCTCACATGTCCTCCGTGCTGAAACTGCCGATCAGACCGGGCTCTGTGTCCATATTAGAATCGCATTGCATCACCCACTCCCATATCCTCTTGGTGACGACTTTCTGGTCCACCGTAGTCTCCAGGCCGTAACTGTTGAGCAACTTTCTCAGCTTGTTCTTGTTCTCATCTACGTTGTGCCGGTCGTCCAAGATGGTATCGAGATAGAGCAGACTGTCGCCTCGCCTGGCGAGGCTCTCGCTTACATCGACCGACGTCGACGTCGCACTGTGGCTGATCTTACTGATGCACCACGAGTCCTTTAGGTACTTGTTGATCTCGGTCACATGCGGCCTCTTCTCCGGCTTGTGTTCAAACGCTCGCCTAAAGTATCGGAGTAACCTAGGAGTGAAGCGACGGAAAGTCGGTGGGATCTTGGTGGTGCGTCGCTTCAGCCATCGTTGGAAGGCCGAGTAGTCCGGGTCTTGGATCGGGTCGGCGCTCTGCCACGGCGGATTGCCGGTCAAACAAACGAAGAGGACGATGCCAAACTGCCAGCAGTCCGAGCTCCTCTTGCAAGCATACCTTTCGTTCTTGATGATTTCGTGAATCTCGGGCGGTTGAAACGGCACCCAGGTACAACGAATCTTGTTCACGAGGGTGCCTTCGCGCCTCGTGCACCCGAAATCGCATAGCTTCACCTTGCTCATGTCCTGCGCGAACACTAGCACGTTTTCCAGCTTGATGTCGCGATGGGCCAGTTGTTTCGAGTGGATGAAGTCGAGGGCCGAGGCAAGCTGACCGGCGATTCTCTTGCAGGCATCCTCGCTTATACCGCCGGCTTTCACGTTGCCGGCGAGATCGCCGTAGGGCGCGTATTCCTGCGCGAATACGAAACATTTATCCGCTTTAAAGGCGACGGCGTACGAGCATAGTATATTGGGATGCGGGCTGAGGTGGTACGAATAATGGAACTCTCGGAAGAAATCCTTTTCCGACGTGAGTTCTTGATGAACCGCTTTCAAGACCACCCTTGTCTGGGTGGCCCTGTGCGTCGCCAATAGGACTTTCGCGAAACTACCCTCGCCCAGAGTCTTCTCCACATTGTACTCCTTCGATAAGTCCAGTTCCTCGAGAGGCACCTCTTGCACTCTGTGAATGCCCGATTCTTTCTTCTCGTGTAGCTTCATCTGGAACGAGAAGAAAAGTGAAGGTTATTTTTAGACATTGATCTTTCTATTTTTGGTTCTTCATAATACGACACTGTATGGCGAGCGATGCTTAAGATCTACAAAAAATTGAGTTCAATAGATTAGATATTTAAAGGGAATTGCTTTATTTTAATTTCCAAATCAATTAATTCTGGACGCGTCTTGGTCTCGTATTATTATTTCAATTTATTTGCATCTATTTTCATTTCGTGTAGAAGCTGGCATATTTGTCCTTGCCATTTTCGTTCTGTATAGACCGCCTCCTCGTCGAGACCGGAAATTAGAATTTCATCTGTCCACATTGAAGGACGTCAACATTGATTTCATACTTGGATAACTCTCTGTCACAAAGGAATATTATCTCCGTCCCGTGGGAACAATGAATCTCAGGAATATACTACGCCTACAATCGTCAACGCGACAAACGCGCGACCATATTCAGGAACGTTCCCACGCTTCCTTCCGCAAAAAGATAATATTCACACTTCTTCTCCGATCGTGCAGCGCGCGTTCCAGTTCATAAATAGCAACGCGTAGATCAATCGCGGTTCTAGAATATGATATATCGCGAACACGTGCGATATTGTGGGTCGCGCGAAGTAGAAGCCGTCTGAAGAACGGTTCTCCCGGGTGACGTAACCATTCCTTAAATGAAAATACGAATCTTCTCTCATCAAATCTTTCCTTTAAACAACATTTTCAAGGAGTCCGCATATTTTTGCTGATTACATTTTAATAGAGAAAATAACATGAGCCGCATTTACTTTGAAATATGAAGTAAAATTTATTTCACGTAATTATTATTTTAAGAGAACAAATATCTAGAAACGAGCGTTGCCCGTCTGAAATTAGTAAGAAAAACTAACGTATAATTTACATTTTGTTACGGAAAATTCGATTATAGATTGGATTCAACGAACCTACAGATGAAAGCAAGTACTGGGAACTTTGTATAGCACGTGTACAACAGAAATCGCAAATTTCCCGTAAACTAGAATTTATCGGAATCCGTATGCCGTTGTTGCATAACGGCAATTTCAAGCAGACGTTGATCTATCTAACGATACTCCTTGCGGTTTTGGACCACCGTTTCTCTTCCAGTCGCACACGCCGCGTGATCTCGCACGTGCGTCATCAAACGCCGCGCTGCATCTGCTCTCTCGTGTAAATGGAATCGCGTGTTAGGTTCTTGTCCGATTTTACGATCACGCGTCTCGAGAATCGATAGTTTGGTTGGTTGAGCGCGCGGCGGGAGGAGTTTTTGGAACGTCGCCACTGGAGATGGCGATCCTCGTCCTTTTCGCGCGTACGCATTTTCACCGGTGGGTGCTTTCTCCTCACTGAAGTTCTCTCTTCAGCGAGAAGAACCGCGCTCTCGCGATGCAACGGAAAGCGTGAGAGTCGAGCCGGAGGGTGGCCGGGTGAACCCAGGACATTTAGACCCTTGCTAGATCAATAGCGAGGACCGCGCTCACGCTTTGGTCGACGGCGCGTGAGCCTGGTCGGCGCCGAATCCCAAAACTTTCCGCCCAAAACTCGCACGCGGATTTCGTTTACGCCGATCTGCCGATTTATCACAATTATAACGAGAAATAAGGCAGAGTTAAGTGTGATATGTTGAGGATTGAGCGCGCGCGAATAATAAAAGATGAGCTACATATCTGCCGATTGATACTTTTCTTTATTTTGCACGACTCAAGGATAATTCGAAACATTACATATTTTATTTACATTAAAGTACACTTTTAAAATACAATTTTTTTAAATACAAAAATTAATATTCGCGAAATTTTGATACGCGCATTACTTAAGTTCGTTTTACAATATATATGGCTATTTATTTTGTCTGATACGATCTGACAATGAAAGAGTACATATTCCTGATTCTTAGCGTTTTAAAGGGAAGCTCAGGTGCTTAACGAGAGTTAAGGGGTTTAAGTTGTATTTTTTACAGCTTATAGAAAGATCGTTCGTTATCAAGCCGCGACACACAGAGAGATCATCAAGAGACACCCAAACAACATACATGAAAAACAAACATCGTTCGTTTAACGACGAACATTTATCCAGTCGTTCCATAAATTTCTGGAGATCTGAGACCCAACGTAAATGTCGTCATGTGACGAAACGAATGCAATATGACGCGACGGACTTCGTGGGTGGGCGCGATCATGTATATTTTAATAACGTAATGCATCATATCGGGTACGGGACGAAGCGTCATATCGAGAGCTCTTTCTGATTAATTATTAATGTGATACGCGAATATACGTGTCCTTGCCTCGTGTATTTGGTCAGCGACTATTGTAAAAATGTCGCTATTTAAATCCACACTCGGTGTGTCATAGTGACTTTGATTTTGACAAATTGTAGATAACCGTGTCTCGCGTTCTCCTATTTTCTGTTCATTGTTTTATGTCACGGTTATTTTTTCACATTACCACCGGTTCGGACCGGTTAATTCTGACAAGCCTCAGAGGCACAGGTATATTTAGCATTTATGTTTACTGGGCACTCTATTTTAATACACGCGAGTTAGCGGCGTTTCACTTTGGTGTGCGTGCGTGAGTGCGTGCGTGCATGCGTGCACGCACACCGTGCGTTTAATGAGGCAATTTAGTCGACACGTATAGAATCGACAACTTATACGCGCCACAAGTGTGCGCGGAAATCATCTCTGTTAAGTCCTTGACAAGTGAAGCGTTCGTAAAAGTATGCCTTAGTGTGCTACGGTCAATTGTGATATTAATTTCTTATGATTCGTCGACAATTCATTACAATTTTTTGCATTTGTCGTTTCCTTATGCGACACGCTTTCATAAAAATTTTATAAAAATTCACACAGCATCATTTTAACAGCACAATTTTTATAATGTATCTCTAATTCTCAACAGAAATCTTTTAGAGTCCAATCGTACATAAAACGGACTTCAATATTAATGAATTCTTTTAATTGGGTTATTGAATACTCCGCTGTAAAGCTGGATAAATTTTACAGTAATTGCTGAGAATTAAAGTCTACATTAGAAAATTTGTGCACAGTTATAAATGAAAGTAACGCAGCTGCAATGACAGCGAAGTGATAACACAACACCAATACGTACCACGCAAAATTTGTTCGACAATCGACAGAAACTGTGTCACTTCACTCTGGTACACTGTGTCCAATGTATATGTGTAAATGTATCGGCAAATATGCGTAAAAATCACTTTTCTTCAGTTAAATCCCGACTAGCGCGTCCTCGTTTACATCTTCATCACGCGACGAGTCCTGACACGCGCATCAGCTGCTCACAAAGTATCACAAATGCCGAATCGAGTCAGCGCGCGCTGTAGAAATTGTATCAACCCTGTCCCCTGACAGCCTCGCTTTCGGAGCAGGTGTCACTTGAGAGCGCGGGCACGAAAATAGTGACTCCGGTAGGTATCGATACGACGACGCTCGGTCACATTTTCCGTGGTGCGCGTATCTCAAACGTCTGGAGCGTCGTGACGCTCCGCGTCGCTTTTATAGACCCGGTCGGGGGGCGCGCAGACGTGGTTTGTAAAAGGGTGCGGGACACACGACGGCGTCGGTTGTAGGGCGAACGTAACGGCGCGTCGCGCGGTGGCTTTTTTTAACGGGCGCATTATGCGAATCGACGAGTCGCGTCGTTACGGTGAGACGGACACTTCGATAAATAGAGGAAGTTACCTGGGACGGGATGTACCCACAGAATTCTTCCACGTGCCGCCGTTGATCGATTGTGCGCTATCCTTAGTCACGAATTGCCGTTCAGGGAGGGAAAAAATTGTTATATCTTGCCGATTAAATGTTTGTCGATATGCGCTCGTTGCAAAAGGATCGTGGGAAATATTAATCGTGGACACAAATTGGATGTCTCTTTCTTAAATTCTGCTTGTATTAGCGCCCATTAATTTTCCGCAACCGAATTGATCGCTTATCGTGTTCGATAACAGCGCGTTCTCGAGATTTAGGAGCGAGGGCACGATAACTACACACGAGTAATAAGAATTCCTGCGAGCGAAAGCGATGCGTGAGATGACGAGCAAGACCTCGTGTAAAAATTGAGATTGACCTATAACATTTTTTTCTCACCGATTCGTAGGGACGAGAGAGAATAATAATACCTGTCTTTTATTCTTTCAAGTCGTTCTTTATTGTCTGCATGGCTGTGAATTTTGCAAGTATAAAGCCATTTTGATATCAACCGAATCCGCAAAGTATATTTTCGTACCTGCACGAATGGATTATTGACTTAAAGTGAATTTATTGACTTTCCGCCGCCAGTTTAATATTCCAGCTTCCATGAATATAGAGCCAAATAAGAGAGGAAACGTCACGTGATCACTGCGATCGACCTCCGCTTTTATAATTTATCATCATAATTATATTTTCTTGCATGCATCTATCGCGTTGCAATTTAAAAAAGTTTTATTAATTGTTATCTGCGATCTAAATGTTCTAAATGTTAAGGATTGAAATGCCCCGGGGCGACTACAAATCTCACACTTGTCTCCCGCGGTTACGTTTCACCTGATATTATTTTCTTAAATTCACCGCGAACGTTGTTAAATAATGCGGATTACGCGTTCGTCGTGAATCCGAATTTACACCTGAAAGTATTTTTAAAATGTATGTCAAGTATACGGAGGGTCCATAGAGATGTTCGGCTGTGTACAGCCGAATATTAAAGATATAAATAGGGGAAACGGTCGCGCGATGGAAGTAAAGTACAAGTGCGAGTTATTGTATAATCACGGCGAATCGTCGACTCGCATCCCCTAATTCGCAAAGATTACGCGAAAGATCTTGACGTCGGCGGATTTCGAGAAACAGAAAGAATCTAGGTTGCACGGAAATATATTGGCGTCATCGAACTCGTATACTTACGTTCACCTACGTGTGTTTGAGTACGAGTCCCATGAGACAGCAAGTAGAACAACGGAGCTGACTTATAAATGGGGAAAATCCCGAGGCACTCGTATACATTGACTTTTATTACTAACGACAAATGCGCTACCAAAACGTGACGAAATTTTATAGCGAATCTGGCTTCGCAGCGGCGTCTGTCTTTAACTATAATTAGATTTTCGCGGATGCGGCTATTGTCTATTTTGCGAAGCAACTGACTAATCGTGCAACACCAGTCTCGTGCGCTTGCCAAGCAGCCACTGAACTTTGCGAACATTTATTATTCGCAGAGGACTTTCTTCACGATTATTCTTTCGCATTTGTGAACTTTGTCATCTAACGATACTAGGAAGTTTGCGGGGGGGGGGAAGGTATTAAAATAATTCACACACAGCTCTATATATCTCACTAAATCCAACTTAAGCTTATTCATGGTAAAAGTACAATTTATGTCACTGTTGGACAAATAAAGGTACACGAGACAACACCATTAAGGTGGCTGTGTCTCGAGGAATTCCTCGAATAGAGTGAGGACTGTCGACTGAAAAGCGAATCGAAACGGAGGATGGAAAAAGAAAAAAGGAACAGCGGGAAGGAAACAGAGGGGAGAAAAAGATATAAGGGCGGACGTGTGTCGAAGAGGATTTATCCTCGACATATGTCTGTGAATGTGGTCCACCTACGCGGACACAGATACACATATCGATCTCGCCCACGTGTGGATCCGCGAGATGAGAGCGATTCAATCGCGCGCGCACGCACACACACGCACAACAATGACGCAATTTATAAGTAAAAAGGGACGTGCAAGAAGAAGGACAAGAGCGACGGCTCTCGCGGAGCTACCACCGCGACCGAATTGAGAGTAGGTATATAATTATCGAGCCGAACGCGTTTCGCGGAACGCGGTTGACGAAACATCTATATTGGAGAACCGCGAGATCTTCATCGCAAACCATGGCGCGTTAGTATCTCGAATTCTTCTTTATTCCTCGGTATTTTCCTGTATATTTTCTCGCGCCCTAATGTCTTCTGGGTAAATTTTTCTAAAATAAAACATTAGTGGAATATTATAATTCATAATGTCGATGTGGTTCAGTATATTTAATAAAGTGCTTCATCGCAGTTTCCTGCTTCCAAACGCTTGGTCAAGTATTGTATATTGACTTCTGACGCAGTGGGTTTTGGCGATTTGCAAATTAGTTTCTTTGTACCATTACTTTGCATTTCTCTAGATTCTAAGAGATTTCGTAACAATAAGATTCTGAGAGATTTCGCAGTTTCCGCCAACTCGGAGAGTTGATTTAACTTTGGCTCGGTTTAATGGATGTAAGGACGCCTTTGTGTTCGCCGTTGTTTCTACGCGCATCAATCATTGCAGCTGCGATAAACAAAAATACATGCGTGATACATAGCGCGTACAATTGAAAAAGAAGATGCGATTCTGCGAAGCTACTGTACTCTGATACCGAGCTATCTTCTTTTTCTGGCAACCTTGATTTTTCTTGTTGCCCTCGTTGGATTCTTTATCTCTCTCATTTATCTGTCGATAAGTTTAATTTACAGCTTCAATAACCAGTTATAGGCTATTCCTTATTCCATCTATTCCGTCTATTCACTTTTCGCGCAAATAGAATATTACGATTAAGCATCGTGGCAGAGATAAGAAATAATAGATTAATAGATTTTCATTCTCTACCGAAGGAAGGAAATGGGAAAATTTATTTGTTTCTACAATCTATTTTATAATTCTGGTTTATTCCACTTCTATATGGTCTACGTAGTTGTTTTAAAGTTAGTATCCAATTACTATTTAACGATCCATTTTTACGAGCTGGAGCCCCTTCGTCCTGTTCTGTGTGGTTGAGATAAACTCTCGTAGGACCTTACACACTTCCTTAATTGCGCAGTAGCTGTTTCGCATTTGCGGCAACGACAAACGGCGTATCGGCGCCAGGAGATTATCGTTCGAGGGAAAAGAGCAAACATACGGTTCATGTTGCTTACTTACCTTAACACCGGCAACGTGCGTCAAACTGACTATTTTTAGTCTTCTCTGTTTTCAGTTAGAACGTTAAGAAAAAATACGGGAGCGCATGGAGCAGGTGCCGAAACGCTGCGAATAGTAGCAGCACGAGTAAAGAGGCGACGATGACTAATTTAAGAGTCGCGATGTACGCATTATTTTAATGCACTCAATCGAATGCACTGTACGTGCGTTCATTGCTCCCATTTGAGGGCCGTTTGGTTCCGTTTATAGGGGTGGCCGCAAATTCATAAGATATGTATCTAATAAATCTGCTGTAAGCAAAAACGTCGAAAAAGCAAAAGCTTTCAAGTTATAAGCAATTAGGAGTAAAAAGTAAAATTTGAAAGTTTTTCATGGAACAGAATAACATATTGAATCGCATGTGTGTGTGCACAAATTGCCGCTAACAAATTTGAAGGTATACTAGATCGCATATGTAAAAAGGAAAACAATATATTGTTATAGAAACAGGGATATGATTATAAAGAGGGCAAAATATTGGGATTTTATCTCACTAGCATTCGGTGGTATGATTTGATTTTCAAAACGGCTTCGTGAAATGTTTAACGAAATATTTATACTCGTGAGAATTGTACATTATTCGCTGAGAATTGTCAAATATTCCAATATATATTTCAAGAACTCTTTTTTTATTTGTTTTTATTAATTTGCAAAATTCTTTAACACAATTTTCCATTAATTGAGAGAAATTATATCTAAATAAATAAATTAATGCTTAACTATAATTATAATAATAAAAATATAACTCTATGTTGTATGATTTCAATTTTATATAATTTTTTCTAATGTTCCATGTTATTTCTAATTGGTTCCAATACGAGTTTCTTTCCGCTATTCTCTGTTTAGCTCTTGCTTTCTCTACTATAGTAGAGACGATTATTCTAGTGCGAGTATATACTCTCACTAGAATAATTTGAGTAACTGCTCGTCGGAAGAGTACAATCGCTGGAATCGCTGGAGCAACTACAGGTGCCCATGCAGGAACACGATGAAAATGAACGTGTCGAACATGATGATTCCGACGTGCGTGATGACTCATCAGTGTAACTGCTGTCAGAATCTGTTGACTCTATTTTCTCTGGAAGAAAGAAAAAAAAACGAGACATCAGTCCCGGAAAGATCGTTTGAGACACAGTTGCATGCGAATTCTCAGTAGAATCTGTCAAACTGTCCACTTCGAGACGCGTATGTTGTCTTGAATATCACGGCGGGAATTAATTATTTCGTAATATATTTAACATTCTGACTCTGACGAATTTCGTGAAAATCTAAAGAATTCTTTGATATTAATGACATGCGTATTTAATAGCAGATCTACAAGCAATTGGAATTTAGCTTTTGCTTATGAAGATGTAATCGAGACTTGCAAAGACGTTTACCTAAATTATGTTTAACGTGTTCCATTTTTTTCTTGATGACCATTATGCGTCGGCTAAGACCGTCAATAGCTCTCGCAGCTTTCATACTCTTTTTATGTTGTTTCGTATTTTCGATTGACCCTTTTGTTTTCGCACAACAATCATTATCAGAATCTCTTGCGCAACTTTCTGGAAAGTAATTATTAATCGGTGTAAAAATTGATGGAAATTCTTGATCTTTGTCAATAAACCAAAACCTATGGAAATATATTTTGGATATTTCTCTTACTTCTACATTGACATTTTATATTTTCTACGTTATTTACTCGCGGCGATTTATTTGACTTTTTCTGCAGCTTGTTCTCGGGATTTTTTTTCTTCATCTTCTCCCCCTTCGATTGGTTACGCTTGTCTAAAAAATATATATAGTTATTAAAGTAGCAAGAAATTGTATCTCGTTGCAAGTATAGTATCTGTACTGTTTTTTCAGTGTCTTACTGCTTTTCTTAGATTTAGCATTCTTCTCTGTATTATTATTAATTTCGTTCACTTCATATTTATTTTCCAATTCGCTAACGGATATCGCATCACCTAAGAAAAATTTTATTATTAATATCAAATTTTATTAATATCAAAAAAGATACGAAAACGGATATCAAAACGATACGAGAAAGAATATATATTTGAAGGTTTTTTTAATACTTACATCGCTCTTTTTTTACTTCTACTTCATTTTTCGACGTATCTTGCTTCTCTTTATTACTCTCCAAATTATTTTCCAAATTCACATTTCTTTTTTTCTCTCCGTCAGACATATCTGCACTATCTGAAAAATATTATACTTTTATTATTAAGAGTAACCATCCAAAATATATGTAAAACTTGATACTTTATTTACATTCTTCTTGTTTGACTTTCATGTTTGTCCTCGAGCTTTTCTGGTTTTCCTTGTGCTGACCACCATTCTTTGATTTCTTTTTAGAAACTTTTATTTTTGGATTTTTACTTTCTTCCGTTGATGCTCCCTTTTTCGCCGTCTTTTTTATTAGTTTAGAGGTGTTATTTTTAGGAGTGCTCGTTTGCAAATTGTTCTCGGTGATATTTGAAATATCCTGCAGAATTTCTTGTGTTGCTTGTTTCTTTGAATCGACATTCTCTTTGGCGCTGGCGTTTGAAAAATTCTCTTTTTCTACATTATCAATATCAGGAAGTTCTTGTGATGTCATTTCCTCAACCGTCTTAGAAGTTTGTCGAGGCTTTCTTGAAGCTGTTCCCGTTTTATTTTTT
>NW_011967232.1:801563-840743 GCF_000949405.1 Vollenhovia emeryi | reverse complement strand
GCAGTTTTTGTTTCAACAATGTTACCATTCGTATTTAATGAAGTTCCAGGTAAATCCATGGCCGCATCGTTTATTGGAAATTTCATTGGGGATTTTTTCGTGGATTTCGGATTTACTTTCGGACTTTTCTTCGCGGTGGTATTACCTGTACATAAATCGTATTAGATTGTATTAGATTCATTAAATTTTATTACTTATTATTTATTTTAATTCAATATGTGTCTTTCGATTATATCATTAAAAATTTGTCGCTATTACAGATTCAATTACAAAGATTTTGATAATATTTGATATATAGTATCGTTCTTATTATATCTTTAAAAATAATTGAAGTTACTGTTTACTTATTATACATATTTTAAATAATGATAGATTTTTATGAAATCTCGTTCTTACCTGCTTTAAGAACATTTTCTTGTGTAATCTTATCGTCGAAATCATTCAGTATATTCTGAATACAAGCAGCTTCGCTCTTTTCAAACATTTCAACATTTTTCCAAACATCGGATTGTAATATATCGTCAACGTCGAGAGAACCGTTGGCACCGATAAATGACAATGCGGATCTTCGCATGTTTGTACCGCCATGACTTTTCGTCTTACGACTCATATCGATATTATTACCTGTTAAGAAATATTCTAAGCATCGACATCACATATATCATTATAATCGAAAAGCAACGCAACACATATTTTACGATATGCCTCTGTGATTATAATCCCGTTATATCAACAGCTTCCTATATTTTATTAGTGGAAAATTGAAAACAAAATAATATAATCTCTATTCTTTGCAATTTTATGATATTAAGAAACAGTAAAAGTCGCGTACAGTTATACAATTCACTTACTTGAATCACATAAAGATTGTGCTTTCGTTCGTTCCAACGCTTATTTCTTTGCAATTCTGTCTTGACGGCAAACACACTGTGCTTCGGCTATTTCAATAATCCGTTAAAATATTACCAATAAATAAAATAATACACCATATATTTAATAACGCGGACAGGCGAGGACTTCTATAAGGATTGTAGAATGCTAAGTTACGTCGAACACGTTCGTCGAAAGACTCCTCAGAACTATTTCAATAGTGTTTATACGGATTTTAACCTTCTCAAATCCCTACTCGGCATTCTCCCCCTGTGTGTTAGTGTTCGACATAGAAATAACAAAAACGATGACTCTCGAAGATTCCACAAAGGTAACCTCTGTAATGTCAGTAACGTATACGTGCGTTGCAAAGAGCTTACATACATACATCATTATACAATGATAATCTAATATATTGAAAACCGTTTTGTCTTCAATAATAAATAATTCTGTGACAGTACATGTAATAATATATAACTTCTCATGAGTAAACCTCTCTTAATAAAGCTCTTTTAATGTATCGTCTCACACGAGGCTGATGATTGTAAAACGTGGAACGAGCGAGTTAAAAACTCGATATATTTTATTTGCGTCACGATCCGGTTTTTTATGTCGTAATTCTTTGCAACGTAACGTTTCTTACGTTGCCACTATAACGGCGTGGCATTATATCGAGATAGGCACGCGTAGGCTTGGAGAACGTCAGAAAAACCGGATTATCGAGCGGTGCTCTCTTAGCGGGATGGAATAGAATTCAATGACGTCATCGTGGCGGCGCATGGACTTTACACAGGCCTGTAACGTCTGGTCGATCGACTGGAATAGGGCTTCGTGACGTCACGCGACCCTCGGTGAGATCACTTGGTTACAAGTGATGTCACAGGGTACTCCCTCGTCACGTCGGCTGTAGCGTCATTCACTGCGACGCAACTTTATCCATTTTAAATATCAAGGAAAATTGAACTAGAGGAAGCTGACACTTTTTATGGGGCAGAGATAATTTTCTCGGCTATATAATAGCGGTGTTTATTTTCGAAGATGGATAAAATCGGTTCTTTACGCTCCGATGGGGCGCTTTCCTTTTTTCTTTAATTATTAATATTGCAGGGTAGAGGCACTGGCCTGTTGTGAGATAAAAGCATCAGTTTCGAGATGTATTTCGAGATCATGAACAGTATTCAGTTATCGCAAAATAAAATTAAGCTGACATTTGAAATCCGGGTGGCATGACTCATTCAGTTCGTATAATCAAGGATTCACGCTATGAATCGTGACACTATAAAAATAGATTTTATAAAGTAAGATATTTTTAAAAAAGATCTACCACACTTATTGAGCATTTTTTAAAGGAAATATCAGATGTCCTAAAAAAAATTTTAAATATACAGCACGGTATACGAACAAGATAATGTAGTAATTCTGGGTCGCTAGATTTTATATATACTTTTGCGAATATACAACGCAATATTTTTGCAACTCGTGATGTATAAATTGATCGTTGGATAAAATCCATCGAGCAATTTTCAATAAATAAATGTCGCCATGGCACTGCAAAACTTACTTTCATCTCTTAAGATAATATTTATGTACGCGAAGCTGTCGGCGCCGATTGCTATCAATCAGTGCGATTCAACGATTTTGTAAAATTGCCTCTTCGTCGTGGTTTACAAAAAATGATTTAAGTTTAAGCAGTAACGTTACGATTGTTATTAACGATCGCAATTAATAAAGGTGTTCGAATTTTGATTCCGCTCTACGTAAATAACGGAAAAAACAATTTTATTTTTCATTTTATATTTTTCCGCAGGACGGTAATTGCGGATACGTCAATTTAACGCTATTTGATTATTACTATTAGATCATTTCCGAAAATACTTTGAAGATACCAGTTTATGTATTTTAGGCCACCAATAAAGAGAGATGGGACACTTTGGCTGTCACTTGTTTGCAGCATAGAAATCTAAATGTACCAAAAGCATTAGAGTTCTAAAATCAGATTAAATAACTCTTCTATAATAATCATGAACTAAACTGACCCGCGTACATAGCAATTAAATAGTAATTATAATGGAGATTTATACGTTCAGAATACTATTATTGCGTTACTAGTGTAATAATTTATGGACTTATAATTCATCTACATGTTTTACTGCACGTGCTGGAACACTGTATTTTCCCAGACAGGTGGTATATCGCATTGCCGAGATGTTAACAATGTCCGAGGAACATCGATTTCTGTCCGAAAATTCAAAGTCTCCCATATCATCGTTGCCTGCGCTTATTTTTCCTCGCGCGAAAGCATGGAATTACAGATTTATTTTACAAACAGCTCGCGTGAGAGATAGCGTACAGCTCGTCAAGTAATAATAGCTACTGCAATTGTTTAATCACGATAGCGATGAAACCAGTTTTTAGATCTTCGATTGTGATTAATCTATCTAGAAATATACGAAAGGATCCTTCGGAGCGTGAAAACATATGCTAAACGATCTATTATAGCCTTGATGCCACATTAGAAAATGTTAGAGACATAAAACGTTATATTAATAACATTTTTTTTTTAAATTTCCTACGAAACGCACCACTGCAAAATTCTTTCTAATCCTATTTCATCTTAATAAAAAAAATCCTAAAACAGTCCATGTCTACGCCATTGCGGATGTGAGCAGAGGTTGACGGCTGTGTTGAGAGTAATAACTTTAGCAGAAAGAAGAGAAGAAATAAATCTAAAAGCAATATATATCTTGCCTTCAGGGGATCGCGAACGTTTGACTCACGAAAATAAAACGTCGCTTCACCATGCGGTAAGACCGGTGCCCACACGCATGTACACGTATACCTATATAAAAGTGTCATCGTGCCATTCCCGCGAATAGTTGGGCGCTGCGCGGCGAGCGAACATGATCGAGGTAAGAGGCAACCAGAAATTCCGCGATAAGAAACGTAAAAAGGAAAAAATCCGCGCGTATGTGTTTTCCGCGAGTGACGTCGATTTCACGTGCTGGTTGATTGAACACGTAATTCCACTTGGGAAAAGTGAAAATTTCCTCGTCGAAGTCCTGATTGTATAACTTTCCTCGAATAGAAACGTGGGATTTGACGAAATCGGGAGATTCGCACCATGAAAATCACGCGAGATTTGAAATGTAAAAAGTGACGAGTGTAAGAGTCTGTGTCGACTAAGCGATCGATCTGATTAGAGTACTATTTAGAGTTAATAGTGCTAAATTGCTTTTTTTTAAACAGCTCAACTGATTATGCCATGAGGGATTTGGTACTGTATTTCGAAATTTTGATAAGTTTTTATTATATAAAGATGTTTGTCTTTACTGATTCACTCTTTCCTTTAAATTTTTGATAAATGAAATTTGAGGAAAGCAAAACCGACTTCTTGATATCTTGATAATTCATAATAAAAGTCGAAAGCCAGTCAGAGGTTGAACGTGAATATAGACGTGCAAATTCATGACAATTTATGCATTTACATCTTTATTCATGGCCCTTTTCTTTTTTATTGTCAAACGAAGTATTCTTGGGAAGATAATGTCGAACTATTCTGGTTCTTAGCTGGGATAATTTTGCTTCACTAGTAGCAAGAAGATTTGTAATTGGATTTCATGGCTAAAATTATGCGAATGGTTAGCGTGATTGTGTGGGCGGAGGTTCGCGGTTCGCCTAATTTTAGCCATCGACATTCAATTATAAATCTGGCACTAAATGCAAAGGAGAAGTTATTCATGAAGATAATCAACGATGTACGAATAAATTGTTATTTAATAATATTGGAATTTTTGGGGGGAAAATGGCATCACGATAAAGAACACTTAGCCGATGACGATTAGAGGGAAATTTGGATAAACATATTTGTTTGTAAAATATTATTGTATATATTCCGAAAGATCTTATGTTGCTTTATTGCGAACGATCTCGGAAATAAGATATTTAAGTTATATAAATTAAATATCGATTAAAATTTAAAAAAAATTTTAAACAATCTTACAACTTGATGCATTTTAACTGAAGCTTATTTTAAACAACTTAACTTAGATATAAAGCAGAATTTTATTCATTAGTTTATTACGTTAAATTTTAACTATAAATGCAGTATGCAAAGAGAAGATGTATTAATATTTTTCAATAAAGGAATTAAAGTAAATATGAAAGATATTTAAAGGAATTGAATTTTAGACGTAACTATAGACAATGGAAAAGATTTAAGTGTGAAATGATTCCTTGGACGGATTAAAATTAGCAATTGACGTTATTGAGACGCGAACACCTTATTTCGACAATCTGTCCTCGCAATCGGTAATGGAAGAAAATTCTTTTTTATCCAGTACAAAAATAACTTTGCCTCGTTCGAAGAATTTCTAGTCAATCGTGAGAAAGTGGGTTATCTTTTAACCTGGTCGCGATTTGGGTCAAGTGAAGTGGAGCCCAAGATCTATATGAAATAGCGAGAGTGTGGGGTTTTCACACATATTTCTATCTACCTGCGAGTGTCGCGTCAAATCGTCGTCGCCTGCTTTAAATTTTCACGGGATTCCCCGACGGATTCAATCTCTAGGTGATTTCCACCGCACTGCGCGCGAAATCGTGCAGTTCCATGTATTTGCGCGCGACGCAATAAAAAGTCATAAATTCGCGGCTGCGTCGCCAAACGAGACATTTATTTCCACGTAGATCCTCCGGTGACTTCGAATTAATTTCGCGTAAATCCCGTGTACACCACGTTAAAATAATAAATCTTGCGTGCGTGATCCCTTTGTGATGGAGCTGCGCTCTTTTTTCACAGACCACTGACTAAGCGACAACAGTTTAAACAATTTTTAAATCTAGATAGTTTAGGTATATTAATCGCCCCTGAATTGCCAAATAAAGACATATTTAATTTTATTTCAGATATTAACATCGCTAAAAGCATTTCATTTTGGATCAATTATAACTTTAAAAGTATTAGAATTTTAATATTTATAATAGAAAACAGATTCTGTGTTCAACATATCTACAGTTAATCAAGAGCCTCTGGAATATTTATTTATTCGGATTGATAAAAGAAAGCATAATTATGCAATTGTTTTCAATGCACAAATGAAAATCTCGTTTAATACATATGCACCGATGCAATTGTATTGCATTCGAATGCTTTTGATGCAGTTTCTGGTACTATTCCTTGGCGTTTATGGGACATTGGCGGCTCCTCATGTTCCCCACGTGAGTCATGATCCTCATCTGGACAATAATGCGGAAATGGTCGACGGGCAGCTTCCCGGTACCGAGAATCTAAACGAAAAGGCGCTTCCAATATCTCGCTTATTTGCGACGGGGTCGAATAATCTGCCGGCGAGAAATAATCTGGCTGAGAAATCTCAAGTACCTCAACGACTTCCGGGGACGGCGAATCTGGCAGAAAAGCGAATTCCTGATATCGTCCTGAAGAGATTGTCACAAGTGCTTGATGTCAAATAAAAGAAGGAAAATCGCAGTCTAAGATGTTATATTTTATTGGAACATAGCAATCAAAATATATTTGATTGCCGCCAACATTGATATCTAAATAATTCATATAATTGAATTGAATCTTCTTGTTAAGATTTAAGCACGTTTCGAATATCTGAAAATTTAACTGCAAAAGAAAAGTAAGAATCTTTCTGAAAATGATATGGACACACGCATCATATTAATGATACAAAAATCTAAATGGTCAGAGACAATAAAAATAATCAAAATGAAGAATTATTATATTCCACCGTTTATAATGTTTAACACTAAAATTAACACAGATTGGTCAATCTGTGTTAATTTAAGGGATTTGTTAATAATAAATAATCCAAAAGAAAAAACTTGTTAAAATAACTACACTTTATATTATAGGCATCGTAAAAAGTGTACATAATTATCAATTAAATATTTCATTACATGTATACTATATGCAATACTGTCTACTATATGTATACAAAGTAAACAACTCTAAGTTACTACGTTGTAATATAATACTGAGAGTGATAAAACAATTCGCGGATGAAGCCACAGGAGAAAATTGCAATTTATATCTCTTTTTCCTTCCTCTTCTTTCCTCTCTCTTTGTTATTACTTCACGGGATTGCTGTTATGCATATAGCAATTCCATGAACCAATAGAAAAGTATCATTCTAGATATACACATTCGAAGCAAGATATAAAGAAATGAATTTTGTCGACAATATAATTATGCAATTTATTTTTCCATCTTTCCCATGTGCCCTGTGCTATTACTTTGTTGACAGCAAACTTGTTAATTTTTAAAATCGAATTTACAACGTATTCCACAATGCTAGCAAAAATATAATAAAACTAGACTTCAGAATGTCAGAATAAAATAGGGTAAACAGTTTTATAATCGGAAAAACAACAAAGTATAACTATATTAATTATTGATTATTTTAGAAAACACATTATTTGATTATCTTTTGGTTATTTCACGAAACTCACACATTGTTCCGCGCGTATAGCATTCGTCGGTAATGATGAAAATACTACGTGAAACTAAAGAATTTATGTTGCAATTAAATTGAAATTAAGATTTATATGATAATAACAATTGCAGTTTTATTACATATATAATTGCTATTTATATTATACATTTAAATTATGCATTCACGATATCAGCAGTCAATAGTAATATCGGCAGTCAGTACAGTTTTCTTCGATTTACCGGCGAATAGGAGGACACGCCGACAACGTTGGCATCGATTGCAATTTACTGCTCACTTTATTCGAAAGATAACGCCACAAACAAAATTTAGAGCCACGAATAATATATATATACTCTAAAATGAAAATTGATAAGATTTAAATTATCTTCGATGGAGATGAAAGACAAAGTTATTTATTACAACTTAAATTTTTATGTTTATAATTATATCCGTTATAAAGATTTTAAATACTGAAATTGAAAATAAAAACGTGAATTTTTGTTTGTAAAAAAACATATTTAATTTATTTATTTCTTGGCCAAAAAATGTTCTATTATAAAGTTTGAAGTATCTCTTTATTTAAACGGAATTACCTTTGATTGTGCTATTTCTTTTATATTATACCTTTTATTTTTCTCTTGTGCTTAAAAAAAGCGAAAATATTTACTCATACGAATCAATGTTACGCTCTTCTAAGATTGACGTGCTACCCTTTAGCCTCTGCTGTTTCGTACTTGCTGGACATTATTTTGTCGGCGAATTGCACCAAGTCATGGCAGTCCTTCGTACGTGTTAGAACTTTAATCCAGTCGGCGTTTGGATTTAATACACGCAACCGATTAACAGCGAGATTACACAGGGCTCTACGTGCAGTCGTCGAGCTTATGGTAGCTTTAAACTAAAATTAGCTGAACTTCGCGTATCTTCGATACCGCGCCTTATTCCAGCAACGCCTCATGTTGATCGTCGAGCGCGAGGATAATAGGATTTCAGCTCACTCGAAAAACTTGACTTAATCGCATCTATCTATAAAATCAGCAATCTAGTAATACATATTAAGATAAATTTCCGATATTCCTGAAAAGTAACACTGCAAATAGAAACGAGAAAACGATCAATCAGGATTAGTTTGAAATTAACATAAGAATTATTGAAGTAATATCAAAAATAATACAATTGGATTTTGGCACCAGGCAATTCGAAATGTGGTGTAAAATTATAGTTTGTGGATTATATCAGTATCCTTAAAATAGTCTTTAGAAATTCTGGACTTGACCTATATAATAGAATATCTTTAAACGATGTCGGGCAGCACATGGCGGTACATACATGTTTAAAATAAGTTGCTTAAACGGATCGGATACTTAATCAACGTTTTGAAAACGCATATCAAGTGTATATGTGCCACTATGTGCTATCAGAAATACATCTTTCTTTAAACAAAATGTTATAGATCGGACAGTTATTTCCATATCGCTTAAAACGATTACATCCAACACAAAAGCGTCTCCTACCGCAATTACACATTTCGATCAAGCATGTGCAATCTCGGAATAACGCATCGCGATGAAAATTGCCAAACCAGTTCCGTGAGGCTTTATCTCCTCTTCGTGCACGCGCTATTACGTGCTGTTATAGCGCGACATCTTCACGAAGTGTGAAATCTAATATTCACGCCGCACACAGGTTGTTGCTTCAAGCGCGTGCCCCTGTCCTCGCACGCTCGTGCTCGTATGTGAACACCGACACATGCCACTCTGGCCGGGATACACGCGATGCGCGAATCAGAGAGAACGAGAGAGAGAGAGAGAGAGAGAAAATCTCTACGCATTCGCTCTTACAACCACTAATCTTAACGGAAAGGGATGGTGTTTGCACGGTTAGGGGTTGCGCCGACGGGTTACGGTTTCGGAGGCGAGTCAAAGACACCGACCACACTAGTGCAACAGCAATGCCCCCCGGTCAGGTGGGTTAACCGGCTCCTAACTTTGACCGACGCCGGCCGACGCTGCTTGCACTCGCGAAATCGCTCGATTAAAGCCGCCCACACACGTATACACGCAAAATCCGCACGATGCATTGTGCATTCAAACGCGATAATTGCGCTGTTAAGCAGATAGAGATCCGAAGATTACCGTTCAACATTGTGATACCCATGAGAAATCATATGACTTCGGTCTCGCATTTCGATTCGTTAAATACAACTGTACAGAATGAATAACGCGCACAGAGCAAGCAAAAGTAAGGATAAATTATATATTTAAATATTAATTTTACCCTCAAATGTATTTCATTAAGTATATGGATATAAATTATTTTACTTCTATAATATACAAATAATAGAGTTGACGTAATTTTACTTTTCTCGTGAAAAGGCTGATAGGTGTCTATTTGTCCAAGAAATTATGGTAGCGAAAGGGCACTATGATAGCAAAAGGGCACTATGGTAATGAAAGGATACTACTCCCTTTCAGAGTATCGGATTGCGATTCGGCAGAGGTATGCGGTGCTACAGTTCCGATGGACAGACGCACTATCGCTGATATCGTTGCCTGGAAACAAAGCTAACTGCTCCATATTTCCTCTTCAAACAACAACGTGATATAGTTATTTAATAAATCATTCTTTTAATATAATATCTTACTTTTCTTCTTTTACAATAAAGTTTGCAAAGAAGATTACGCAAAAACTTCTTATATTGGGGAGCAGTGAAAGTTTTTCTACAAATACATAAAAATTTTTGAATTATATTAAAATAATTGAATTTTTATACTATATTGAATTATAGGTGAATTGTTAAGTAAATGTACATTATTAGTAAATTTACATTATTTATGCTTAAACTCTTGGCATCAATAATGGAATAATGCATTTTTGAATTATTATTTGAATGTAATAATTATATCCGAAAATTAATATTATTCGATATTACTGGCTGTAATTTAATTAGAGAAAACTTATAGCAAAAAATATCTCAGTCAGAATATGCACAAAACTGAGAAACAGATCTGTAAAGATTTTATTAAAAGAATAATTGTGACAGTGTATTTTGATCCACAAAAATTTCAGCATAAATAATGTAAACCTTGACTGTAGTTTAACATATTATAATATAAAAACTCAATTATTTTAATATAATTTAAAAGTTTCTGTATTTCCAGAAAAACACACTTCACTGCTCCTCAGTATAAAAAGATTTTCGTAATAATTATATCCTTTTAATTAAATGGTTACATTTCACATAAAGTAAAATAAATAAAAATATTCCTAGCACACAGTATTCTAAAGCTGCACGTATAAAATGGTAGATACGTTTTAGCGAAATAGTCGCTATAAAGTCATAACATTTTAAGTTGTACACGGAGCACGTGAGGAGATTCATTAATGGAAAATGCGGAGTAGCTGGGTAAACACGCATGTTGTATACGTTTACGCGCAATATTATTAGAAGTTCTAAGCGCGTTTATGTATAAGCACGCTTTGTAAATGTATTTTACGAAAAAATCATGAGAGAATTTAGAAGATATTCGATGATATAAATCATCGCTGTTTGAAAATCATCAGTTATTTTGAATCTCGTTTACGTGATCTCCTTGTAGTTTCAACTTTCTATCTTATAAAACGATTCAATCTATATAAGTATGGATAATTGGTAAACGCAGATTTTGAGAATAATTCAAAGTAGCGATTCGTATGACTTGTTAAAAAAGTACCTTACTTAAGTAATGAATAAAATGATGACACATAAAACATTGTAAATTCAAAAATTTTTACAATATTCAAATTATGTTAAGCGTAATTAAACATTTTCTAATTTAATGGCTAGACTTTTAAAAGAATTACTATGTAAAGAGTATTAAACAAATTAAACTTCAATTTGTCTAACAAAATTTTGAAATTTTTCTCAATGATACTAGCGATTTTCTGTCATCCTCCTTCTTAGTTCTCCTTTTTTTTCTTCTGTCTTCCACAAAGTTATCCCATTTACCCGCAGGGGACAATATCGTTTAGTTTAAAAACCATTGATAAAGGTATTCAAAGTGTGTATATAATGACACAAGTACGTATAAAAAATGTATAATTGACACAGTTTTTATAGCTTTATTTGTATTTAATGTCTGATTCAGCTTAATTCTGTTACAAAAATGTATTTTTCAACAGACTAACAGCAGATAGACAAATCCATTTCAGATAATGTCGCAATCAAAAGAACATATTTCAACAACATCCAATACTTTTATAACGCGGTAGATAAATGGATAATGATAGCCAATAGACCGTTACATAAATACGACTATTTATGAACACACATTTGTGGAATGAGAAAACCACGATCATGTTTAAACGATGTAATCCACTGTTCTGTTTGCCAGCTAAATATTGACACTTACCGAAGTGCTAGCACGCAAAAAGGAACGATAAATCGTCTTGCTTTTTTAAATAGAACAGCTTGAAGAAATTACCAAGTCATAAAAGTTGCTAAGTTATACCAATTCTCCAAATAATTTGAAATTTACGATACATCCAGTGTAAGGTGAATTTATTTGGAATTTGATTAGTTCAAATACAGAAGACTATAAACCTGTGTCAGTTTATCTTGAATTACTAACGATAAAAATAACACATTTCCGTAAAGTTACGTACCTATCTATATCTTTTCAGTAAATAAATAAAATATATTTCAAAACGATCCTATTTTTACTTTGTTTCGGATAATTTATTTCATAATATCAAACTTGTTCTAGATTTACTTACAAATAACATGTAGAAACATTTTTTGTATGTCATACTTAAATAAATTATGACACTGTCAATCAGAGTATTCTAAAATAAGGTAAATTAACATCATGAAGTAAAGTTATGAAGTAAATTGACATAAATTTTTACACTGTCAATTAGAGTATTCTAAAATAAGGTAAATTAACATTATAAAGTAAAGTTATAAGGTAAATTGACATAATATAATGTTTACTTATATTTTCATCTTAATCTATAGTTTACATAATAAACGTTACATAACACGTTTGAAAAGTGAACTTTGCCGTTGAGTTGTAAAAATATATACTTATCGTCTTTAACTTCTATGACGACCGATTCTTTGAAGTGCCGAGAAAGTTGAAGAACCTGGAAGGGGAACTCGAAGAAGGTTCTATTTTCTATCGTCAAACCCGGCGGGCTTCTTGAATCGTTACTCGGAACAAGGGACGTAAAGTGTCTTTGCATTTGATTCGTAGTTACAATGGCGATTGCCTTCGCTAAAGCGCGACTGCAGTTCACTATTGTTCCTCAGCATGTTGCTTCGAAAAGGGCATTTCGGAGAAGTGCAACTTCTCAAGACCCGTTGGGGATCGACAAATCGTGTAATATTCCGATCATATTGGATATCAAGTTGGAGAGTTCGCGATGATACAATATTGATCGAATTCAGAGTTCAAAACAATCAAAGCTATTTAAAGGAGAAAATAGGTCGTTCTTGACAGATAAATTTAATTTAGTAGGATACCACAAATGCACGCTACGCGCTTATTTATTTCCTGACATCAGTATTGTTTCACTAAACAATTTTAATAACATAGATTACTTGAATTAATAACATTTTGTACTTAAAAAATTTTATCAATTTTTTAAAATTAAATTATTTATTATTACCGCATATTCCTTTATATTATATTTACGGAGCAATTACATTACAAATTTGAAGAAACCTTTGCGTCCCTTTTAAATCGCTTTTTTAAATGATCAAACTAGTCCGTGAATTAAGACCGTTTTCCTTTCATCTGTTAACATCTCTGTTATCAAGAGATACGGTAGTATCTCGCACCAAGTATACGCGTAGCGCGAGACTGCTCCGTGTGTCTAATAGTATCTATACCCGAGCCGGCCACTTGCGAATACTCGAGATTATTGGATCTCAGAAGCGGCTAGACCGATCGAGTTTCTAATCGTAATCGATAGCTTGGATTTAAATTACACGAAAAGATATCTTTGTTTTCTTTTACCTAAGAGTAAAGATTCAATTAAAAGGCAAAGTTTTAATGTTGAAATATTTACAAGTGTTGTTTGAAGTTCTCGAAATGAAGCACAAATGGCACTCGCATAACAAACAACATATATGCAATATGTTAAATGGAAAGTTGCAATCCTTTTACGAATACATGTAAAATTTCAACTTGTTTCATCAAATAGTTTATTTTTTATAATAGTTTATTTTTAAACGAATATATCTGTGTGATTTTTTAAAAATAAATCAACTCAAAGTGCATGCTGTGATCAAGTATTTTGTGAAGAAAGCTTTATTGGCTAAAACTATTCATATTGATGTGTAACATAAGCTCTTAAATAAGCCCTTCTTCACTGAAAAAAAATTACAAAATGATGAAAGGACTTTTCTATTCAGTTTAAGCCACTCTATCTACTCACGAGCATGTTATGCCTGTTTTCAGATACCTTGTATATTGAAAAACCAATTATATAAAACTGTTTTAATATATCCTGTAAAAATATAAAATAATTGTGCATTTGCAACATAAACGCGTTGTTGGTTTTCGGTAAAAACTGCTTGAATGAATAATAAGTGTCGTTTAATATTTTATAATCTCGTTAAAAATGTTCCCCAAAAAAGTGCTTATCAGGATAAATTTCGCTAAATAAAAGAAAAAGATATATTAAATGTTTTAAAAAAGTTAAATATTTTAAAATCTACCATAATAATGAATAATATTTAAATACGATTGAATTATTATTTTGATAATGAATAAATATCGAGGATAAAATAATTATTCGAGTTAAACAATCTCGTCTACTTAAGTCAAATTCTGATAATTGGAATCTGTTATTCCAGAATTACAATCAGTTGAAGCTAAGCATTAACATTGGGTAAGCTTTGCGCGCTTGGACTTATATGCGGACACCAATGTTAACCGTTTATATGTTATCAATTTAATATTCAATCAATACAATTAAAAATATAATTAAAATTTTTTTAAACAAACAATTTTTTTAAACAAAACAATTAAAAAATTTTTATTTTAACTGTCAAAGCATCGGAAATAACCATTCTCAAGATGAAGTCGAAATAACGTACACGATATGCATCAAACTAATCAGTTACCACCATAAAAAAAGGACAACAAATAGATGCAAATATGTTTTAGTAAAATTAAAATGCCTTCGTTTCTCTTCTTTAAAGTGGATATGATATATTTATTACGATGCAATGGTTCATAGAACAATTAAAACAAAATTCTTAATTTTTAAAATAAAACATATTAATTGCAATACTTAGCAGTTTAAATTATATATTTTTACATTTACATTAAAAAGTTTATTCAAACTTATACGTAACTCCGGACTTGCAAGTTGACCGTTGCACTCTCAGATTTGTAATGATATTTCCTCTCTACGTATTGTAAAATGTAGGTAGATAACGAGTGTAACAGGGAATTAGAAAGTTTTTCAGCCTTCACTCTTCAACTGAGAGCTCAGCTTGTGTCCTCTGACGAATGACTTCGTTGATCCAGCTCGCGTTTGCTGTGAAATCGGAAGCGAGCAGATCCGACAGAAAGAAGAAACTTTGGCGCAAACGAATGGATCCTCGCGCTTTAAGCGAAAGTTATCCGCGCACTGTTAATGCGTCTAACTAGCTCGCTTCTCTCGCTATCCACGCACCTGTGTCCTCTTTCCTCTTGCCACGTAACAGCATCCTTTGCCGAACCCCGGAAACTAGCTTTGCGCGTAGAAATAACATATACACTGCATAATTGGGCCGCATAACGCGTTTTCATTTTAGCCTATGCAGTATTATACAAAGTAAAAGTAATCTTACATATGTACGCCATATGTAAAGGATATGAGTCATATATCTTTTATATGAATCTCTACTCTGTTTTTGAAAATGTGGAAACTTCATTAAGACCAAAGTTATATTCGTTTCTCGGGAAGAGTGCTTTTTACGGCCATTGAAAGTTTTAAATGTACATTTAAATAACCCTTTGAATATTTTACTTAATTTTTATATTTTTACTATATTTAAATATTTCATTAAAAAATTCTGTTTCGTTCTAATGTGGCAACAAATCAAGTTAAAAATTTGACTAATTAACGTAATAAAAGTCAACTTCTCGTTCTTATATGAAGATTTATTTTCATGTACATCATATGTTAGCTTATCGATGTAAATGAGGTAAAAATGGAATCAAGTTTCATAGGTTTTGCTAACGTAACTCGAATTAAATTCAAGTCAATCATGCCATTACCTCGTATGTGATTACTTATTTCGAGAATGGCAATAAATACGTGGAGCGCGTAATAAACAATTCGAGAAAATGATCGACTTAATATCGACTTTGTACCCTTTCATTAATTTATGATTACTAATTAGTATTACATGGCTATTAATTGAAAAATAAAGAATGTGGTGCATTCTTTTGTTTCTTTTTACTTTTGATTGCATATTATATTTTTATACATTTTTCTATAAAGATTATTCCAACAAATCTATTATAGATGAAGTTACTTTGAAAATGTTAACCATATTAAATTTTTAAGATAAGTTTTTGAAATAAAACCCAAATTGGGTCACAAAACATTTTAATTGCAAGGATTAGTTTGTTAATTCTAATTATAAAAATATATCATTAACAGACTTCAAATAAAACCGTTCACTCTGTCAGACTAATTAACTTTTTAAACAGAAATTGTCATTAACAGACTTTCAATTAAACCGTTTATTTTTTCAAGCTAATTAGGTTTTTGAATAGAAATTAATATTGGGTGAAAATTATCAAATTAAAATGGACAAGATTGATTATGGAATACTTTGTTTTAGTTGCCCAACATTGTATATTAAAAAAAAATTGTTAAAATGCAAGAAAATGTTGCGAAGGATATGATATTTTGATTTCGAGACCATTGTACAGAGCCGCATTCATGCGGTTCTCTCAGGTGGTTTTTTTCATGTAATTTATGTAATACGTATCTTTAAGATTTCTTTTAAGATACGCATCGCGTAACTTCAAATGAAGCACCCAATAAGAAGTACCTCTAGAGGATGTCCAAATTGTCGGATCGTATATAATTTGCTCAACGACGGGGGCTTGGGATGAGGAAAAGGAACCCGGTGTTCTGGACCGCGTAGAAAGAAGTACGTCGTAAAAATTGTAATAAAACGGTCGTTAACTGTATAAGCCATAATGGAGTGATATTCGCCCTGCTCTAATACCGGTCTGCTCGCATTCCGCTGAGGCTTTTAGAAAAATATCCTAACAAGTATGGCTGATCGCAAACAGAAATTACTACAGTTGAATCATATTTTTGCTATAATATCCAAGTTTATGCGATGTTTTAATTGAAAAACACGGTTTAATTTATAATTGAGTTCCCCGCAGTAGAGAGCTTCTTTTAATTCGCTCTTATATCCCCTTCTATTATGCACAAATTATCGCTTTCCTTCTGCGTACGTAGGAATTCCAGATATGTTTCGGAATGCTCATGTGCATACATACATATGTATGCCTACATGTACATGCATATCAATATCGCAAATGTGATATTCTCCTGACTTGATTGAAATGGAAAGCTACATATGTACTTATCCCAATTATTTTAATAACCTATCCGATTACGGGTTAATTATATCGAGGAGAGAATTTGACACATAACTGTATACATATATAAAATGGGCAATTTAAAATTTTATCAGTTTCGCATTTTCGCCATGTTTGCTAAGCAAATACGTTTATACGTATCGTATACTAGAAATACATTTCTATTGGACCGACCGTCAAAAATAAGATATCGTAAAAGCCACGATAAAACCGTCGTCCCAGTTACGATCCAGCGTGGTCAAAAGGTATTTCATATTTATTATCATATCGAGTGTTCGGGAACACTTACCTCACTGAAATTTTAGAGATAATGACAATTCAGATATCCAGGTCGCTACGTATAACACAAAATTTAGTTATTGAATGGTTCTTCTTGCACAATCGTTTCTTTCAAACATTGCAAATAATATAAGGAGATAAACTTCGAATTGCACGTACAGTCGATTTTTCTCTCGGGTTTTGCGATGGAATAAGCGACAGGATCTCGCACTTGTGGATTAGATACGTCCACGTCGCAAGGACAGCATCGTAAAAACTATAATAAAATTGTCGTTATCGCGTAGAACGGGACAAATGGCAAGCTCTACCGCGAGAGTTACATCGCCACCAGTTCTGCGAAGTAGGCGGACATTTTTATACACATGTCGCGAAAAAAAAACCATTGGCGATTAAAGCAATATGAAATATTTATCAAATTATTTATCAGTATCTTCAAAAAAATTTTTAACTTTAAACCTGTAATTTTTTGTGCACATATTTCTTGAACGAGATAACTTTGGTGTATTTCGGCTACACTTTCGTGCACTCGTTTATTACAATGTCGGCAATATACATCATATTCGTGGATGATAAAAAGCAATGTTGCAATTGCAGTTCATCGCAATTGTAGCTCGTTTCTGCACTAGCCTGCGTTTCGTTGCGCAACAAAAGCGGCGCAAACAATCGGTTTTCGGTGTCACAAAATGCGAACTAATACTACTTCTCGTAATTCGCGGTGTCGCGTGTCGTCGTAACATCGACACGGCGAATCCGATTACGCTATTATCGCTACATTAAACACGCTGCTTGGCATTTTCATGGATTCCAACTTGCCGTATGTGACACGGGCACACGTGCGCTGTTCGCGCAGCGGAACGCAAAGAGAACCGTATTCAGCACCGCGAATTTTCCGCCAAATGCGGCTGTCTAGTTCTACGTTTTATTCGTCTAATGCGGCGGACGCGCGTTTAAATGCAGACATGAAATGAGAATCAAACGGCAACATCCACAGTTAAATGTGTTGTGAGAACACGGCTTATTGTATTCGTATAAAAGGTAACCCGGCCACTTTGGCATAATGCTAGGAAAGTGTTGTTGGTACAGCGTAATGGAAGATAATGGTATACCAAATTGCGGAGATTAGCGCTGAGAAATTTTAAGTGTTTTCGCTTTACACCAGTCTTTCATAAAAACAATTACGTGTAATACGGGGACCGCTGAAATCTTTGGATAAGCTTCAAATTTAAATTTCAATCTCTTTTCAAACGAAGCATTTAGAATTAAAACGGGGGATACATTTGTATGATGTAATCGGATATGTAAAGTATAATCGCTCGTTCTTGATTATCTCCGGATGTAATGGTCACTTAAAAAGTATATTTAAAAAAACTGCAGTTAAAAAAGGAATTGTTCAGAAAGTCCATCTCTAAAATGTCTCACTGTTCCTACGCGAGTAAAAACTCGCAAGAACGTTGTCGTTCTATCGCCGCACTTACGATATTGCTGATGAAGGATACTACGCGGATATACCGTCCTTGTTTAAAAGCCTGTTAGTGTGGTAACGGGGGGAACCTCGGGAATATATAGGATCTTCCTCCCTCCGACCGTCTTCCACCCGCACGTCCCGCTTTCCCTCCACCATCTAGATCGTACAGTGATACAGGAATGTCTGGGATGCTACTACCGATGGTGTAGAGCTCTAGGGTGATTCTGGCGTGGCCATTATGGTGATTACATTAGGTACCATCGTGCTGAGCAACCCCGCGCGCGGCTCACTTGGTTTATCGAGTGGACAATTCGATGGAGAAAGCCAGATCGCCGATTCTGAATAATCCGCCGCTGTCCCTCGACGTTACAAGCGTGTCCGGCGCTCGTGCAATTTGCGCGAGAATGATAACGGGCGACCGTGAGAAAGGCGTCTTTCATTTTGACGAGAAAATTAGCATGTTACCGTAAAGCGCACACTCCGTCATTCTTGCCCTTTCAGTCGAGATAGTCTGGTAATAGTAACTGTGTCTCATGAACCCTTTAACTACTACGCGTTAAACTGCTGCTTTGAAATTGCCAGCACACAAAATAGAAATGTTGCAATTATCGTACGTCGTTCAGATTAATTATTTCGATATGAATCAACATAATGTACAACAGTCGGGACATATTCTTTAGAAGAACACAAAAAAGCATTAAGAAATTAAAAATCTGTTCGATCCTTAAAGCGCACTAAAATATTTTCAGAAATATGTAATTACCGAATATCCTTCTAGGAAATAGATGTTAAATTAATCATATAATTTCGAATTAAGCCATTATACTGACATCCATTGCGGAGCTCGTTTCGATAACTTCATTGCAGAATTGCATAGCGAGGCGAAAAACAATCAATATTGACAGTGTTTTTGGTATACAGGCGTATATTCGTCCCGCAGTTTCTTCCATTCAACGCGAATACATTTACCGCGCGTTCCCGACAATATGCAAATAAATTGTTTAATCGTATCGTATTTGCTCGCTTTATTAAATGTACACAATTAACCGACAGTCTCTTTAAAGCGCATGTCGCTTGCGATGCAACGTAATAAAGGATAAAATGATTTTGCCCTGTGACGGGTATTACGACATTAATTATTACTACTACACAATAGGAATACCCTATCGTAACTATCTCTGACGTTTAATATTGTTTAATGCCGTTTCTGCACGACGCCGCTTACTCAGTTAATGCAAATAGTTCTCATTTACGAATCTTATTGCATTGCCACTTGCCATTATTGCGAGATGTCTCACAACTGGATTTTAACCAAGATGTACAGCAATTTCGTAATCATTTCAGTTCCAGTAAATTTCTCTCCTTGCAGGAATTCTTTTCCTGCAACAAGTTCTCTATCTCTTCGTACTTATTATACGCTAATCGCCCCGTGTCAATCTCACAAATATAAAAACAAATTTATAGATTGGAATTGCGATTTCGACTAGGATCTATGCATCGAAGATAGATGAATAACGTAACACGAGGTTGCATAGTTGATGTTCCGCGCTGTCGGTTTCCAACTGAAACGGGCGAATTCTAAACGTCGTCTGTGGACGATTTTGCGGCTAGCGAGGGAGCCTCTACCCTCTTTTGGGGCGAGTACCCAAAGTTCTTTGCGCGCACCGCGAAGTGCAGAAGTTCCTTCCTTGTAATAGGCTCGACGGCCTTTACATTTCCTTTTTACGGACTTTACCCGAGCGAAACATTCCCTGGAGAATGCGAGACGAGAGACGGAGACGGGCGTTTTATATCTCTCCGGCCTCTCTTCCCTGCGGTGCGCCGTAGACTCGAGTTAGCCGGGTTAGACAGGCACACACGGCATTCTTCATCTTCTGTCTCCCTCCCACTTCCTTCCACCCTCCTTCGTTTTCATTCTCTTTCTCTATTATGTAAATAGTAATATGTTACGTTGTCACGGAACTAAACGTATCCGACGTGCACGCGAGCCGCCATATAACATCCCTCTCGAATGTGAAGTACGGATGTGAAGTGACGTCATACTAAACGTACTTCTCGATATAAATTTATATCGGGAGATGCAGCAAGAGAAACGCATTCAAATTATTACCGTGTTAATGCCACAGTCATTTAAAACAACAAAAAGATTTTTTAACGTTTAACAATATTGTCAGATCATGTGGATATTGCTACATGAAACATTATCGCCATTGTGGCCAGTTTAAAACAATTTACGAGCTGTTTGCATTCTACAAAAAAGTTTTATTAACATATTTTTGAATTTACTTTTTCAATTTTTTTGTTCCATTTTTAACATTCTACCAAAGTACCATTTCAATTTTCGGCTATTGTCCAGGAAAATAAATTCTATTGTTGAACTTTTATACGCAGCGTTTGGTTTAGTGAGCATAATCCATTAAAAGATAAAATTATGTTCCGCTTGCAGTCGCGGAAATTTGAAAGTAATTAAAAAAATATTGGTGTGAATTTTAATTTTAAGATCTTGCCTGAAATTTATTAATTGGATTAATCTCTTCTATCTTCAGTTTACAAGACCCACACTGTCGTATGAATTCTACTTAAACGCAAAGAAAGTCGTCTAAAACTTGTATGGGGAAAACGGTTGCCATAATTCATAATAAAAAGGAACTTTACTGACACGTACATATTCATTCACCTTGACCAACGCAGCGTCAATGCAGTTGTTACCGAAATGCAGCAATTGCATTTAATTCTACGAGCGAGCGCATGTCGCCGAGGTGGAAAACGGCCGCGTTGTTTCCTCTCGCAGCTGTTGCACAACGTTTCCTGCCAGCGGTGATGCGCCGTCGAGCAGGGAAACAGCAAGGATGTTGTCAGTGTAGTCGTTGGCTCTAGTCAACGCGTTTATTTCACTTTCTCTTAGCTCCTTTCTCGTCTTCTCAGTTATGTTTGGAGCATTCTCGTTGGGGTATCCTTTCTCCGCTCGCTTTCGCACAAGTTTTCTCCTCTCTCGCCGAGGCCGAGCTTTCCACAATTTTCTTAAGCTTATTCTCCTAGCTATTTTAATAAATAATGTCTGATTCGAGAGACTCGTTGGAGTTTATAACATGAATACACCATGTTTTTACTAAAGAGAACAATAGGTTACTGTGATGATCATCAAAAAATAGAATGTTCGACCTATCAACAAGTAAAATTGAAATTAAATAACTAATGATAATCCAGACTTCACAGACTACTCTTAATAAGATAAAAATAAGAATAGAAGAAACTTATTATTTTAATAATTGTCTTAAAACATGTATGTACCTGAAAGTTTTACTTCATTATCCGTTAACTTAATTTAACGAAATCAAAGTCAAATGTATATCATGCTGTATATCATGACAATTGAAAAGAAATAATTTTGCAAGTTTTATACGCGCATATATGCACACGCATGCAAGTTAAATAATTCTCGGTACTCGATAAAAATGTTAATACTCATTTGCTTTTATGTAATTTCAATAAAGATTTATTTAGCACAATGTTATAAATAATTAAAGAATATGTAATTACACGTAATTACATTATATTTAATTATATAAAGAAATATAAACAGCAAAAAGTATTAATAATAGCACTTATTATAACGGTCATTATCGCGGAGAGCAATTTGTGAAATGAATTTTATTGAATCAATTTTACGTTATAAACTTTTAAAATATAATTTTCACAATTATAATTTGATATAAAAAATAATTTAATTAAGATAGCTGCTGTTACGTGCATAAAGTGCTTCTACTATTATATTATTCCATATTTTTGTAACATATTTCAGGACTATTCTGCAAGATAAAATCTCGTAAGCAAACATCGCCCGTATACCTACATATACACAGAATGTAAAAAAGTTTCTTTTAATACTAGATAAACGGGAAAAGCAAAGGAGCAATTACGATTGTCAGCAGTAAATTGCGGGAACGCTTCGCATCGTAAGCGATAACCGCCATAAATTACGGCAGATAAATAATCGTGAATTCGATACGCTCGCGCGGGCGCCGCGAAATCAACGTTCAAAACTCCGCAATTATTTCCCAAGAGGACCTAATAATTAATTTCTCGATGCGCCTGCGTAGCGGGCGCCAGTGCGCGACCCGTATGCATTATACGGACGATGAAGTTAACGGTGAGGCGAGAAACTTGCTATCCCTATAAAGCCTGTTTCAGGACAGAGTCATTCTGAAACACTAGGACGCTTCGGGTCGGCGAAATTTGATATAATAATGCAATATTCTCTTTACCGTGTCCTCGTTATACAAATACAATCGTTGAAGAATGACCGAAGATACTTTTTATTTAATAGATACACCAATGTTTGTTTTGCACAGGACGTACGTAATCTTTGATTCTATTAGGTAGAATTTTTTTACAGTGATTTCCCAAAACTCATGATTCGTGTACGAGTGTCCATGTTATCGGCGTAGAATCAATCTTTAGCGTCGATAAGGCCCATAGGATCCTTTTGTTTTAGGTATTCAGAAGCGTTCAAAAGTCTTAGATCCGGTTTCACCAAACGTCGCGTAACTTTAATCTTAGTTCAATTCACGTTTGTCTCTTTCTAAAGTAACAGTTGAAAAGAGACAAAGAACGAATTAAGCTAAGCTAAAAGTTAAACAGCGTTGGTGAAACCGGGCCTTAGGACTGGCTTTTCATTGTCTGGTTAACTGTTGACTGGAAGTTGGTCGCCTCTTAAATAATAATATAAAGAAAAGATAGGGAGTCGACTGGCCTCCGGTTGACAGTTGACTGAAAAATGAAAAACCAGGTCTTAGCGTTCAACTCTCACTGCTATACGGAACGCTCGGTGCAGTTTCGCGAATCGCTTCGAAATTCTTATTGTGACGAGCGCGCGTGCCCTCGTCTCGACGTAAATATTTTAATTATTTCCACCGGCGCTCCCGTGGGATATCGCGTGAGTTAATGCGGCCCGGAAAAATCCGGGAAATCATTTCGCCTGCGCGAGATGCCGAAACGAGTAAGTCCGCGCGCTGCCGGGATTACTGCGGACCCGCGTTTCTCGACGAATGTAATATTCGTGCACACTGCGGTTCTTGATAAGGCTGTCAGTAATACGCTCTCTTTCTCCCGAGTGCCCTCTTTCCAGTTTTCACTTTTTTTCTTTCTCTCTCTTTCTCTCTCTTTCTCTCTCTTGCTCGTTGTATTCTCCTGCACGGCATCGGCGTACTCTCGTAAGAGATACTCATATCCCTTTTCGCGTACGCGATTATCATTAAGATTATTATCGGTAGTACGTTCCATTAAGCTGTCTGTCTGGAGCGCGATGTAAGAGGCAGAATATTTTCCCGAATTTTTGTAAAAATCGCACAGGGTCTGTTTCAAGTACCTATTTACCATCTTGTCTAACCACTTGGGGTCTGAATGTGAAAATTTTCAATGCGCTTCCCGTGCGTAATAAAATCGACTGGAATCTTCGTCTTAACTCGGATACGATTTGTTTATATTTTTAAAGGGAAATTTAATGATTACGATATCTGCTTTTAATCCCGCACCGTCCGTATTTCTGTAGTACATTTACATTTGGTACGCTCGCATTGAAATGGTGAAATGGAAGGCTTAATTATTCGCTGACTTGCCCCGCGAGAAATTACCGATCCGCTCGCAAACGAATCCCGCGTGTACAATGCGTGCCGCGAGTAATAACGGGATAATCCGGTGGTGAGAATCCGCGAAAAGCGCCGACTATCGTGCAAGGAGGCTGGCGGTTCATCGCAATAGAGAAATCGCTGTACTCCTAGTGCTCGCGGTATATGACGATTATTTCCGCACACGGATGGGGGATAAGAAAAAAAAAGAAATAAAATTAATCTCGCGGTGATCCCATTATGAGTATCGCTCTCGCGTGAAGGATTAATTTCTTGCTCGTCAATGACAGAATGCGTTGTCCTGTAATTATAAATACCCTTGCTCTAAATTATTAATACAATTGTGGTGCAGAGAAATTTTAACGTGATAAACGAAAAAGCCTTTATTAGCGTGAATACTTACTTGTTTTCCAGCTGTAAAACGTTTCCTGCGATACTTTCGTTTATGATAAACGTCTCTTTCATTTATTTTAATATACTATGCCACACGAGTGTATCTCTTTGGAGTATGTTATGGTATATATGCGTAAAGATCTTATGGGACATTTCGAACGCCACTTAAGGAATATGGTATACAATACGGGGCGGTATATTGCAAAAATCGCAACAGCGGATTCAGAACTGTTGTCGGGAAATATGAGAGACGTCTGGGAACGTGTAGAAAATTCTTTGAAGAAACGTGCTCAAGTGTATATTGAAATGGACGGCCAACATATCGAACATTCGCTATAGATAAAATTTGACTAGAGGAAATGTCTTATAACCCGAAAACAGATCATCTCCGGACCGATATTTTCTAACTTTTCCTCGGTTGTTTTGAAATTCTTCGAGGATCGGCGGTAACTTTGATCCATTCCTGCGTATATGCGGCCCTACTTAAGTGTAAAAATATTTCGCACATTTATAATTGCAACTTATAGCGAGGCGTGTCGCAAAAGTGCTCGCTTTATCTTTCGTGCCATTACCTAAATTAAGCGTCATTCATTGTTTCTTCCTTCACGCAACCGAGCACGCGTACCGCAAATATCACCACTTAATCCCGCGAGAATCTACGAATGTCGGAAGAACCATCTGCGCGCGTTGCCTCGTTAGTTTTTCGGCGCGGAGATTCGCCCGTTGTTTCCTGACCGGATAGTTATCCGCCTTGTTGTCTACGATATAATTTACCGCGAGTAGTCGAAACCGGCGCTAATTAGCAACGAGACGCGTATTTACGACGGCTTTACCGAGTACCCGTCTGCAAATCCTCACCGGCGCTCTCGTCCTCGGCGAACTTTCGCGTTTACCTCATGCGCGCAAGTTTAGCGAACGCTTTGGCCGCGATAATGTTTTCGCCCTCTCCGCTCGCGAGATGAAGGGAAACTAATCATTGACACGTCGACCGCGGCGACCCTAGTCCCCGCACTTTGCCGATCCATGACGCGGGCTGCTCGAAATGTTAAGTTTTAAATTTGCGGAGTATAAACTCTTAAGCGTTTAAACTGAGAACAGGTGATAATTACATGTCAAGCAAATGTAAAATATAGCACGGTACAGTTTTAGGTACGTCTCGTTCCCGCAATCGCCGTAATAAAATGATATAGCGCTCCACATCAAACGCCCAAGTGTCACGAAATGTGTTATTATACTTATATAATGTCGTAAGATAGGACACACTACCTCAGACCACCCTCGGTACGTACGCGAACTTTTGAAAATATCGATTCCTCGAGGTAGCTCGCGTGCCTCGGCGATGCCGCGCGCGCGGTGTCGTAACGATCGGATCCACCGTCGGTCTCTCCTCAGTCTTCGTGCCGCGACTTCCGTCCCGAGATCGATCGATTTCCGTCGTTCGTGTAGCGGCGTGATGGATCGGGGTTCTTTCCGCGCCGGTAACGACCTTCGTTCGTTCGTCCCGAATCGTCCTCGGCTAAGCGCGCGACACACGAGACAGATCGAACGGCCTCGGAATCATACAGCTCTTTTCTGGAAGTAGATCAGCGGCCGTTTGGATCGGTATACATTTTCGGGCACAGGAGTGGAAGGGTTGATACGGTACGTCGTATAAGAAAAGTTTATACGACGAAGGCGAGGATGAATTATGTTTGAGAAGTTTTATATTTTCTTCCTTTCTCAAAAACTTCTCCTTGAAAACTCCGGAGTCTTTCGTGCGCTCCTGCTCGCCGCTCCGATCGGCAAATGTGATATTATTACGGGAACATTTCGAGCGTGCTGAGACATGTTTTGCTTCGCGAGAGTCACAGGCCACTGTTTCCACGTCACACCGAGCCGATTTCTCTCACTTAGGTCTTCAACTTCGCGACTTCGTGCTTAACGCGAGATTCCGCCCCAACACGTTCCGCCGCGGCGGACATGCGAGCGTGTATCCGCGAATGTAAGGACTGCTACGCGCTACGGTTTTTTCACACAATTTACTTTCACGGCCGGATTTGTATAAATTCGTGTAGAGTAAGCGTGCGCTATTATGACAACGCAGCTATTGTAGAACGCAAAGAAAGAACGTTGCATTTGCATAAACGGGAAAACATATTGAAACTCGCCCCCTTTTCTGTTAACAGTGTCTCGGTAACTTTGGTCAGTGTCACATATTACAACCGGATTTCATAAGGTTTTAATATATAATGCGGTTTATATTCTGGTATCAAGTCAAGAGAAATAAATGCCAAGAGACTGAATCATAAAACAAAGAATTCTTTACGATTTATGATTTTGATTTTTCATAATATTTTCTGACACATTTGCAATTGACTTTTTCATAATAAAATTAACGATAGAAACCGTTTTCGTAAATTTTTAATTAAATTATACTCGACTATAGATGCTTATAATTAAATTTTAAAGTAAAATTCTATGGAAATATATTTTAAATCAGTTAAGGAAGAAGGTAATCTTATTACTTACAAGAATATATCTTATCACTAATTGGTTTTACTTATCTCACATTTTATTAAATTTAGTTCACGATATTGTTCTTCTTCATTTGCGTGTTATTCCCGGTAAATATTGTTACTTTGACCTATTGCACAACTAACAGCTCTAAATTTGTAAAAAAATCTGTTATCAAAATTGAGGTCACGAAAATCGTTAAATATTGGATGATTAAGTGCACCGTAGTTTTTTATAAAAAAAAAGTATAGGGGGAAAGACAGCTGATAGAAAGATTGTATGCTTTAATAAAATGTAACTTTGTCGAATCCTGTTTTCTTGTAAGTGAAATGGAACGCGTCCGGGAAAGCGCAATTTCGGTGTCGTTCCACCTTCGAGACGGATTACGCCACGAAATCGATGCGTAATCGAAGTGTAGCTCGAATTTGTATTTTCTTGAGCCGCTCGCACTCGCAACAATTTCCTTGCGCTTCAATTTCTCGCTCGCGTGCTCGCGCTAGCCGAGTACGCGCTGGTACGCACGTTTCTGACGTAAAGGATGTGGTAGCTTGACCTATTTTCCCTCGCGTATGTCAAAATTACTCGTAGCAGGGGCGATGTTAACCCACATTTTTGATGCCGGTGTTGTAAGTTTCCGCCGTCAGCCGAACGTCAGACGTAATTGCAACGATTAGGTTGTTCATTATTGTGGCCGACTTTAAGTATAATATATTGTAGAAAAATTTTTTAAATACACATTGAAAATATAGTCAAGGAGACCGCATGTAGAAGAAAGTCTCCTATTATGACTGGCTCCTAATATGAGATAACATAGTTTTTGTTAAATTAATAGGCATCATCTGTTGATTCCACCATGAATTTATTGCCCTTGGAGTGAAATCTGTTTAGTGGAAAATTCATTGTTAGATTGTGTAATCGTTGCAAAAGAAGATTCGTGATTGAATTTGGGTGTTGATAGAGACCCTGTAATCAGAGACTGGCCATAATAGTTCGTCAAATTCCTACGAGTGCTATCTCACTTTTCTGCGATCGTAGAATCGCAGAAGAGTGAAATAGCCTATGTTTCTCCCTCACTTGCGGGAATTTGACGAACTCTTACGGTCAGTCTCTGATTACAGGATCTGTAGGCGTTGAAAACTCATGCTATCTCGTAATAGAGGACTTTCCTCTATTAAAACAACTCATAATTTCAGCCTTCTTGTACACGATCGTAGAGGTACAGCGTCATGCTTGCTGTTCGTTTTCTTAATTAACTAGATTCTCAAACGCCAATGAGTTTATGCAAATGCTGAAGCGCAAACGCCGCTTATCGTCGTTTTTCATTCGGCGATAAACACGCGGGAAGGCAGCGCGATCGTCACCACGGACATTGTGGCGAAACAGGTTCCTAAGATCTCCCGAGATAGCCTCCCCTGCGCTGCCTAAGCATGGCAAACGGGCGCAAAATTGTTTGCCACCTTCTTGCCGAGACCATACCCGTGCCTGCCTCCCCGCAGCATCGAGCTACTCAACTCCCTTCGACTTCGTCGGCGCGGAAACTATTCGCAAACTTTCGGGCCAACCGGCCTTCGACGAGAGATGTGGCGCGTGCAGCTGCATCGAGATGCATTACCGGTCGAACTTAATGTAAGTGCATGCTGCGAACAGTAGGACGCTCGAAAAGTCCGTCGTTTTCTTGGCACGGAACTAAAACAGGATGCGGCCGAGACATTTACGAATTTTAACGAGTTTATCGGAGGAAACTGCGCCTTTCCCTTTTCTTTCGTTTCTCCCTTTTCTTTCTCACTGGCCACGTTGTTTTCCGCAATATGCCGAAACATTTTCCTGAGTTTACCTTTAAAATAGTGCAATGTAGTTTAGCTATAGAGTATGTCTATTATAAGTACAAAACTGCCGGAAATAGCTTTTAATCAAAGCTCTTTTTATCAATTTGTAGGAGATGTTTGCATAGCGAACAAAAGAAATCATTATTTATATATTTTTAATTCTTGTAACTAAATTTTAAATTGAAGTTGACGCACAAAATAAAGTCAACTGAAGAACATGATTTAATTTCCTCCCTTGAAACTTAATTTGCAGGAAAGTATCCTGTTTTTACTTGTTAATAATCCTGACAATTTTTGTCGATAAAAACTCTATTTTAAATTGACGAAAAAATTCACAATAAATTTTTACAAAACTTCAATTACACGAAAGAATGTTACACGCACATACTTGTACGTTAATTACAAATAAAGAGGAAATATATTCACATTTCATCTTTAGCTTCTGTAATTTCGAGTTCTACATTTTACATTTTTGTATCAAGATTGCAACTAACGTCACCCACGTTTAAATATACGATTATATTTGTAATAGCATCAAATACCATTTAAATTATATATAATACAACAATGCGGCTTAAGTTTATCAAAAGGAAACCTTCGAAAATCGTACCTAATTTCCGAAAATTAATATCATGTCGATTGTTGTACATTTGTCCGCCCGACAATACGTACGTACGACACGCGAAACAACCGCGTTATAATCGTTACATCGGACACAATTCACTCACGTCGATCTTCCGCGGGTGTTGTGGGGCTTTTATCTCTCGGCGGACAAAACGCGCGGGTGTTTTGCGATTTAGATTACGAATGGAAAATTGCAGAAAATTACGGATCCCGCGTGCACGGCCGCGCGGGATCTCCCCGGAGCCGGGATATATTTTTCAAAGGGACGCGCTGTATCGATTATGCGATTAAAGCCGGTGATGGAATCTTACCATGGGGTGCGATCACGCGATTATTACATTATATACAAGCGCACGATTCACGGACACCTCGCGGACGGGTGAATTAAATTATTTAGGTGTAAGAATCCGATGATGGCCGCGCGATAGCCGTAAATCGCCGAACGCGTAGATAACCACGGTGAGGAACGATTTTTATTGCCTATCGTTAAAGCTATCGTCCACCTATCTTCGAAACGAGCGATGTGTTCGTTTGATTAAACGCTTGATCGCGGTACTGCTGGCAGATATACATAAGTCGCGGCCATTTTTTTTCTACCTTTCATTCGGCAAGTGACGGAAAGAAACACTAGTAATTTTTCTTGTCCTCATTAAAACGCGTTACGTTAATTAACCGTTTGAATAAATCATAGCAGAAAGGCCTACGGCGGTAACGCTGAATAATATTTTTGCGCATGTATCTTTATTCGACATAACAACCGCGCGCCGATAATTTTATCGGTCATAAAAACTTTATTGTCAAGGCACCCTTCCCGAACATGGAGACCCAGGTTCAATTCCTGTCTGAGGTTACATTATGGATTATTTCTAAAAGGAGGTTTAATCAATATCATTATTAAATTGATTATCAATTTTATTAGGTATACTATTTTGACTTTAGCTTAATACTCTGTTTCAAGATCGATAAAGTTATCGGCGCGCAGTCGCTATGTTGAATAAAGATGTATACGCGAAAATATTAGGCACGAAGAGCCCAGCATTACCGTCACAGACCTTTCTATTATGTAATAAAGGATATAAGAGCCAAGACGGATGTTAGTGTCTAAATAATTTTAATTTTTAAATTCATTGGTTGCGAAAAATTTACCTCAGCCAGGGTTGAAGCTGGATCAATTCGACCACCTGGCTGAGGTAAATTTTCCGCAATGAATTTAAAAATTAAAATTATTTAGACACTAACATCCGTCTTGGCTCTTATATTATTTATTACTGCGTATCTGTGATTTCACATAAGAGCCTTATGAATTTTATTTGTTTTCTATTATGTGTTTCCTTTAAATATCGACGGTCGAAATTCACGTCTTATTAATATTTGGATCACCCTTAATTTTTCTCAAATATTGAAAATCGGCACCGTTCGTTACGGCGATTCGCGATTTTGCAATTAAATTGCAGCTCGCGAGATGCGCGTCTCCGAACAATTTAAATCGTACTAGTTCAAAGCGCGAACGTTGAAAGCTTCCGATTTGACAGGAGTGTTCGAAATAGAAACCGAATTCTACCTTTGGATCTATCTTTACAAGCAAGAGATTATATTCGCCCGTGGGGGTCGACGAGCCGCCTGTGTAGTTCCATCGGCCCACGGTGAGTGTCGTTAAAAGCACCGAAGAACACGAAACCGGAAACTCGACGAGCAGTCCGAATGTCCTGAGACAATTGAATTGTCGGCCGAACGTGACCGGAAAGTCGCGTACCGTGATGTTCGCCCTTAAACGCCGGTCGCTTTAGTCGTTCGTGCTGGTTCCACTTCCGCTTTCTCTCTCTTTCCCCTCTTTCTCTCGCAATGGATCTATTCTCTTTTTTTTCCCGTTCACTTCCGTCTTGCACTCAGGATTAGTTTCAGAACTTTCCTCCATTGACGCCGCATTTCGTAGGTCAAAAGCGACCTTCTAAGAAGTCAACGTGAGTGGCGACTCGTCGAAACACCGATCGACACAGCGATACATTGTGTCATACCGTCAATTTTATAGTATAAAGTCCGTTACCACTGTTATTAATTGATTTGTAACTTGGACAAAAGGGCTCTTCGCTCGTGAATACGTCATTGTTTTAGAGACTGATGTACAAAAGTTCTTACGGGGCGGATAAATAAATCTGTCCGCTTATCGATTTGTCCCCTTCCCGATTTTTGTTGCACGCGTGATGAGGCGGAACGCGAAAGCACCGATTTTCTGTATCTCTCCTTTTGTTTTGCTTTATTGTATTTCTCTTTTTTTTCTTTTATTAATGACAGTGGAGCGAGTGCGGCGAGAAGCGCAGTGTGGCTCTCGCGCTCCAACGATCGTGCGCCGTAACGCGCTAAATGAAAAACGCCGAATAGGAGTTGCTAAGGAGGGAAGGGTTTAATTGCATTTTACGGCGTCTCGGACGAGCTGCGGGGGTGGCTGCGCGGGGCACCGGCTTTGATTTACGCGATAGCTGTTGCCGTTTGCCGGTTGCGGCCTCTCGATTTAACGTTACGCTCATCAGGCTTCGGGAGGAGACTGGGGAGGTGAAGGGGTGAAGTATAGCGCGGAGGGCGCTAACAAAGGTCGTGGCCCCGAGGTAAGTTGGGGGGGGGGAGGGGGTACGCTCGCCCGTCGCGAAGAATTTCGCGGTAATAATGGAAGCGCTGTAAGATTAGTTCCCTCGACGCCTCACGGGATTTGCCGAGGGAGGTGCGCACGAGGGTGGAAAAGGCGGACGTTGAGAAAAGAGAACGAGACTGGCGAACGCGGCAGCGAGCCCGCGGTCCTCGCGCGGTTATTTCACGGCTGCGGCAAAAATAACCGGGCGCGTTAATATTTTAAATTCCCAATACCGAGGTGTTTTTGCTTTCCACTTAAAAACTGACGATTGCGTTCCTTTGAGCGAAAAGTGATATGGAATAAACAATATCGTGATCTGAAATCATATCGCGCGCACCCGCAATCGCAACATATTCGGTTTCCACGGGTTTTTTTTCCCGGGCTACCACTCGCACGATGTAACCGGAGGAGAGTAACGAGTTTTACGATTTATCCCTTATACACAGTGCACTCACGTTGATCATTGATAAAACATTTCGTCGAGTCAGAGACTGGTTTTTAACTGTCTCTCCCTTTCTGTCTGTCTCTCTGTCTCTCCTCGTGTCATCGACATACGTCAAGCTTTGGGCTTCGTCTTTTTTATTCTGTCCCACGCGTCGCGTCGCGGCGTGGCGTCCCGATGGACGCGGACGAGCCATTGTTGCCCGACGTTTCAGAAAAAAAGTTCGCACGAGCTGCGGAAGGAAGAAGGGGGATTCACGAGCGCGCGAATGCAAGCGCGTTTTGTGCGTTTCGGCCGCATCGTGCGTTTCCCGAGGCCGTTTCCTCCTTCGCTCACTTCGAATTTTTAATCAGAGAAAATTCGAGTATGAAATTTGTGCCGTTTTCGTCCGACGCTTCCTATCCGCGCGGATGAAAACGGTCACGACTCGTCGACTCGAAACCCTCGAACGCGTCTGTCTCTGCAGAGAAGCAGATACAGTCGTCGCCATTGAATTATACCGAGTGTCGGTTACAATACGGGAAAAAAGGAGGGAGATAACAGCCTCGTGGCTTGACGCGAACTTTTTTAAACCATGCGGGAGATACGTTTCACTCGTGTCGCGCCGGTTGGAGGTGCTCGTCGGGTTTCGGATGGGGAAACAGGGGGGAAGTTAATAAAGCTACAATGCGCGTAAATTCGACGAAAATACAAACTGTCGGAGAAATGCATTTGTGAATCCTGTAATCCAGAAACTGAAAATATACCTCTGCGCGCTACTATTTTGTGAGCGATCGCTAAAGCTGAATTATAATTTTGGAAATTGGGGCAAATCGCAGTTTGTCGCAGTCAGCGAATTTTTAAGTCATTAACTTTTGTTTCTTCTTTAGATATCTTTGAAATACGTTGTATGTTTAATTTAAAAAATCAGTCCAATAAAACTCGCTCTTTCACTGTCACGATTGGTAAATTAAATTTCGTTGACAATAACTTTTAGATTTGTAATGCGACGAAGAAAGCTTATATGTGGAGGCTACAACGTTAACATAGAAATGATACATTATACGTGTTTTAAACAGCCAAATGATAAAAATGTCATCAACACAGTACAAAATACTATTGTCGAATAGTTAACGAGCCGTCATGGAAATTTACACCGGCGCGATGTCGATGGCCCGCAAACGAGAAGCGGGCTTATGTGGTGGCATGTGTATCCCTAAAGACGACGACGGCTGTCGGTATTGTTGCACGCGTTACTACTTCGGGGCGGATGGAGCATTCGCTTCGACGGCCCGCGGTAATGACGTCGAGTCGCGATGATAACGACGACGAGTCTTGGTTCGACGCCCATTGACGTCGCGCCGTCATCGTCGTCGTCGTCGTCGTCGTCGTCGTCCTCAAACGCGCTCGATTTCGCGGAGTCGAGACGACTCTTCGGCTTAGCCGCATGCATATTTACATAATGCACCGCCCGCCTGTGTAACGCGGTTTAGTCTCTGCAACCGAGCGACACGTTGTCACCCACGGTGGAACGTGCACAAACGCAAGGGGAGTCGTGTGATCCGCAAAGGCGAATTTACACGACTCGCTATTGATGATGTACGCCCGCGCCGTGGCATAACTAGGCAGAGCTTCGTAGGTTCGTAGACACCCTGTATATGTTGATGTAAGTAAATTTGGTCTGCGCGACGCCTTAAGGACGAGGCTTCAGAGTTGGTGCAAAATTGGGCGAATGTACGGTATAGCGACGTGTACAGAGTGTGTCGCAACCGTGTTGCGATATAACCGAAAAGATGAGTCCTCGTGTTGAGAAAAATAACTCAAAAATGTCGAGAATCATATTTTCCAATACGAGATTAGATTTAATTTTCGAGTAACGTGATAAATTTTGTAAATTGGAAAGTCGATAATACGTGTTCTTTTATTCCGAGGCAACGTGTCCATAAGCTTATTTTTTTTAATCTAAAAATGTTACGAGTTATAAATTTCGCACAGTTTTCTTGTTTGGCACACATAATTAAAAAATTGTTTAAAGCCATCGCTTAATTCAAATTTCATAAAGAAAGAAGTTACTTGTAGTCACCAGTGATGATTAAAAATTATAACAGGAGACTTGTAGTCAACCCAACTGGCATAATCCTTCATTTTATTTGATACAATACGTTTCTTTTAATTCCGTATGTTTGTTAATTTCCAATATCATTTGATAAGGACCTAAAAATAGGATCGAAACGTTGTATTAAATAAATAAAGGAATATGCCAGTTGGGTTGACTACAAGTCTCCTGTTTTAAAATTCCACGAGATCATACTTTCCATATCCAAAGGTTTATATAGAGATCGTTTCATGTATGTAGAATTGAATTAATACGTATAGAATGCTATAAAATACATATGCATACATTTAACTTTCATTTAACGTAAATATTTTTATTCCTGTTTTTCTAGCACATATTAAACTCAGCACCTAATCTCCCTAATACAATCAATTTCATGTCGCGATCGTTCTCATTCTTCTTTATACGTTACATAAATATCGCTATTAATTGCAAATTTGTTCCATTGGCGCACGTAGATAATTTCTCTCGGAACATATAATTTCGCATAATTCTGAGGAAGAGCTAAATCGACAAGATCAGATTGGAAATTGATTCGTCATACTACGCAAATAGGCATTATCTCGGCAGGTTTCGGTGGAAATTGGTCAGAGCGCAAGAACTTTAACGAGACGTCGAGATGTCGGTCCCCATGGGATATGGTATCTGGAGATTTGTCGCGAGGTCATCGATCGCGCGAGGTCGAAGTGCAAGCTCATTTGGCTCTTGCACAATGCGCTCTTCATCCTGGAAATTTTATTATTAATGTTATTATAGATTACAAAATCAATAATAAATGGATAATGCATTTCTGATATAACAATAATAATAGTATTATGATTACATTATAATTATAAAGTAGCATTTGATGATAAACTGATTAACCTACTTTCTAATAATAAATATTTGATAAAATAATAATTTGCCAATACAACTTTTTCTACGTCGCGCCGAAAGACTTCTATTGATATGCAGATTAAATACGAATAATAATCCATAACCAGCGGCGATATAAAAAAAATTTATACGGGGAGGCAATATAAATGGTCGGCAAATCGAAACGGAGCACAGGTAAATCTCTTCGCTAGATCAGTTTTTCGTTCTTTCCCCCGATACGTGGCTTTATTGCGCGGCGTTCAATAAATTAGCGACGGCGAATCACAGCGTGTCGAGAGCCAGGCGTTAACCCAATACTTTTCTGTCGTTTGACAGGCCGGCGCAGAAGGAGAGCGAGAGAGGAATTAAACGGCTTTGGAACGAAGAGGAATAGTCGCGGCTTCCGATTCGCGCTCGATCGGTTAACAGCCATAACTTTCCTTATCGCGTCCGGGGGTTTTATCACATGCGTGACGTATTCCCCGGGGACTTTTCGCCACTCTCCGTGTCAATCGTCGACGAAAACCAGAAGGGTATCGCAGCGACGAGACATTCGCACGACGCAGCTCTCGAATCTGTAACTCGGTCCTTCGGGACAGAGAGGATTTCATTCTTACGCAGGATCAGCTTCGAGTTCCCTCATGCTCCGAACAAATGGGTCCGGTCCTATTTACTGCAGTCTCGCTTTACTACCCTTCTCTTAGTCACTGTGGCTTCGTTCTTTTTCTACTATTGTGGTGAAAATTACAATTACACAGTGTATTAAACTTATTGAAGAAACCATTATCGAACACATCGTTTGTATCCCCGATATCTAAAGCCAGTCCTGTCTGTGTATACAACACCAGCTTCTGCTTCACCTTTCAATGTTTCTCGCAGAGAATCTGTTTTTATCTCTTTTCCAATTCTTTCTCGTGACTCTTTTGGCAATATCTTTTAACTCCCATGATGATAGACACTTGACATTTGTCCACGGGTGGTCGAAGAGAGTGTCGGAAGGAGATGGGCGCAAGATCTAAAATTATCGCGTCATTTATAAACCGTCGGGTCGTATCTTCATCAATTATTTGCCGATCGATGTTAGCCTTTGAATCCCAGAGAGCTTGTTAAATAATTTACTCTACGATCACTAAGAAGACATTATATAAGACATTCTATAAGAATAGTACAATGTTTCCGGTGCAATATACATATATACTGTATCACCATCATTGAATGGCGATTCGATAATGAGGCAATTGAGAAATCATAAGCATAATTGACAATTCTACTTATGATCATTTGAAACGCAATTTACGCACATGCGTTTTAAATCAATTTTGAAACATTTTGATTATATGACATTTTGCTTTTACATAGATACGAAAAATAAAAATAAATTGTACTTGTTCGTTTGATGCTATTACGCGTCCAGTTCTATTTTCTCAACACTCGGTATTTACATTAAAATGTAAACGCCAATATTCTTTTTTGTCGCTATCAATGATTTCTCCATTTTCTTCAATAATGTACTTTGTCGCTCGTAACCGATATTCACTTACATGGAACTTTTATCGTAATGTTACTTGTGTCGACGAAAAAGCTGTCTACAAAGCGGAAAGCACACCTATTCAGCTTGGTTCGATGCAATTGCGTTAACATATTACAGCGATCTCAATTCGCGAATTCAAAAATACCTGCTCAACTTTCGGGAAAAACTTCTTTTTACGATCACGCATATCTCGAGTAATTTTTCATCAAACGAAACGACTTGTCGCTCAAATTGCAGTTGAAACATCTCGATTCTATATTTTTCGGATTTATCAGCACCGCTAATGCTTTTTGCGTTTGGCGGAATTGCTGCAACATCTACGATACGCCCCGCCAAAATACATCGCATGTTCCGATGTACGTAGAACATGCCGCTCTATTATTGCATAGTGTTTTTCAGAGAACCCATTCATGGAATATATTGAATATATTTCATATGTATTTTATTTTGGATAACTGACCCGCGTGTTTTTTTTTGCGATATCTTTGATTTTCGAATCAGCCGAATTAAAATCGTTCGTAGAAATTCATACATTAAGTACGCAGTATAGATATCCGCGTGCGACTCGCCAGTTTTGCGGAATAAATGTTCCAAAAAGAAAGAAGACCGCGAAAGAAGAAGACGAAGATCTGCCAGGTACACCTGGTTACGTACGCGGCTCTCACAGCCGTACTGAATAAATGTTTATCTACACTCTGCCCTTCCGTTTGCAAAGAGAAGTAAGTGAAAACGGATGATCGAGCGGCATAAATGCGCTTAATTATCTTGAATGGGTTCGAATCGACTAGACCGGCTACGAAGAGGTGAAAACCCAGGGCCGAAAGGATAGATGGATGAGTTGCTCCGCGCGCCTAAGTCGTGTGTATCTCGGCAGGCATTGTATACATGTAACGGTGACGAGCTTGCGGGTATAAACAGAAAGCCGCGTGCGGTGCCGTGGCCCTGCCTTCGGTAAATGCATGCTCTGTAAATTGCCTGGCATTTAATTACCATGAGTAGGCAGGCCGCGCACGCTAAAGCCAAGAGCCCACCACTTCGCTCAACTCCTTCACCTTGTTCTGCTTCTCTTTCTCGCTAAGGTGAAGCAGCAGCAAAGAGAGAGAGAGAGAGAGAGAAAGAGAGAGAGGGGAGGGGGAGGGAGAGAAGGGTAGATAAAGGTATTTAGAAGAAGAAGAAGAAGAAGAAAAAGAAGAGAGACAGAGGCGCTTTCCTACTTCCTATACAATCCGGGGCACACCACCTTTGCACTCTCTCGCGAACGACGTGGGGGTTTTCAGCGTCGTCCTCTCTTATTTGCTCTCTTTCTCGTGCGCCGTACTGCATCGTGACTCGCCGCCGTCTGCCTTTACGTTTACAACATGCCACAGACGTATGTGTTACGAAGTACTGCTAAATTAAACACCTGCTTCAGTCAAACAGTACCTACTTCGACTCACCACTCCGAGCCACGAATCAACCTGCTCGTGTTTCACTCTCTCCCGTCCCCTCCTCTTTCTCTCTCTTTCTCCCTCCGTCCACGTTTTGCCACTCTAATTGGATGCTGTTGTAAATCCTTTTCCGCGTCAGCGTGAGTGACATATATTTTGCGAGAATCGTCTTGGAATGGTAAAAGCTATTGTATTCTAGACGGTCTGCAAGATTACGCGAAGGACGGTAGATCATTAAATCGATGGTTTTATCTTACATCGTAACAAAAAATCTTGTAGAATCATTTAACTTCTTAGGAAATATAATGAAACGATTATCGGAACGCTTATTAAACTTCAATCATAAGAAGGGTCGGTTCTCGATAGAAATGAATCAAGTTCACGTAATATAAGGCTTTATCTCCTCATTATATTGTACAACGAATTCTAGTTGTAATTGATAAATTTTTTGTTTTCAATATTCACGATAAAGTGGCATTTTCCTTAATTCCTTTTTCTTTTATTCTAAATAAACCAAAGTATGTTATTCATATAATCTTTAACATTATGCAATTCTACGAGTGTTAC
>NW_011967232.1:780907-800733 GCF_000949405.1 Vollenhovia emeryi | reverse complement strand
TTTTTTACGTTATCGTCTTTTAGTCTGTACGAGGTACTTAGCATTTCGAGCTTGAATAAATTAACCTTCAATCCGATATTCCTTAATTATTCATCAGGAACGCGAGAGACTTTTAGCACTGGAGCTAACAGCTTTTTCCGACTGAAATGTCAAGCACGCGTCCCAGGTCGACGTATCGCGACGATATGACGATATGAGACGTTGGAATCTCGTCTTATTTCGTCGCAGGTTTTTCCTTTATTCACTGACGACGAGATATGGCAGGCTGCTTTCGCTATTGATAAAATCAAGATACGTCTTTGACGAGCTGTTGCTTCTACAACTCTTTGCGTCGTCGCTGACTTAATACGCCGATTAAGTGTCAAGACTGCTCATTGCGTGCGCGTTTGCGTGCAACTGATCTCGTCTACGGCGCCCGTTGACGTAATTGCGAGCCGATATTACACTCTCGTGTAAGCATTTACAAAGTTAACCGTGTTATAGTGCAATATATTACCTCCTTTTGACGCACGGATGCGTATTATATACGAAAGTCAAAGAGACGTAGACTCTGTTCTGCTCGTGTGTAAAGCGACTTAAAATCGAATTCCGTAATATTTTGCAACTGGATACTTTTCACCCTCTCAAAATCGAAAAACACATAATTTCCAAGGTGGAAAATTAACATTCGGAAGTGAAATTAGTTCAAATTAATTAATTATCAAAGAGTAGGAATTAATGGACGATAACGCATTAATAAAGAAGAACGGTGACACGGCGACCATGTCGGTCAAATCAATTATTTAGTAATCATTAATGCGGCAACAATATTTACATTGGTGATTAATTATACATGTGGTTTACACGGGTGGAACATAACTAAACAATTAGCCATAATTATTTGTTACTATCGCAACCAATGATTGCGATTTAATCATCTTCCACACTATACTTAGCTTATATGTATGCATTTGTGTGTTCAATCATGGAGATCACATTTAATAATTTTATGCATATTAAACAATCATTCCGCAAACTTTCAGAAACGCGTTGTAATACATACTATATTACATGCGGGCGTAACGCGAATTAGTTATAATAATGCTAGATTATTATAAATAACAATTGTATCATGCAATTACACACAGAACGTGACGCGAAAATTTCACCGATTGTAAAAAGGAACTTTCTTGTTGTAGATAAATATCTTTCTGAATACTAACCTTACGTTTTACAGACAGCTAATAAGCTGCTGCTCGGTAGTGATTATTACAATAATTAATTTGTTTTAAAGTTCGTGAAAATTCCGTAAGAACCTCAAAGGCAGGAAGCACGGCCGCGTACTTGGTAACTTGCTCCAATCTAATAACAACCAAGAGCGGCAGTGGATAATTAAGAGAGAAGTATTCTAAAATATTCCTTTCTGACAAGTACAGCATTTCAGTGCAATGCGCGACGAACGTTTCAAAAGTAAAGCGTTACGATCTCGTTCAATAATGGCGCGCGATTAAAGCGCCCTTTGTCAATAAAGTAAGTAAAATTTTAATATCTTTTCCCTTTAAGTGATCGGCTGTTATTTTCATCGTCGTAACTACAACGCGCATAAACGTTATCAGGGCACGCGTGCTAGCAAAAATTCCCACATCTACATTTAACAGAAACGTAACGATCGTGTCTAAATTTTATTTCTTAATTTCTGAATACGAAGCTCGTTCATACGCTTTCGCAGGAAACTGTGCCACTTGTGAAATACACGTCAATAACATTTTGAGCATGAAATTCGCTGAAGATGCGTAAATATATAATAGTTTACGGGTTAGAGAAAGTTAACGATCGTTCGGTCGATCTCACTCACCTCGAATTTAATCAACGCCGAATTCTCGGATCCGTCAGCAGCTTCGTTATCCCGAAACGCTAACAACGCGAATCTAACTGGCGCCCCGCGGCGCGATGCGTTTTAATTCGCTTGCTCTCGCGAGTGCCGCGAGTTCTGAGTAGACGTCGTGCACGAGGACTTCCTCGGGGTGGCTCTTTGGGGGTGTTTTTGATTTGTTGGCTCCCGTGGCACCTACCACGGGTTCGGGGAGAGAGAGAGAGAGAGAGAGAGAGAGAGAGAGAGAGAGAGAGAGAGAGAGAGAGAGAGAGAGAGAGAGAGAGAGACGCAGGTAGAACCCGCTGGAACGAGCGCGAGTTACGAAGGTGCGGGTCTCGGGCGAGGGTGGCGGTGGGTGGACTGGGTAACCGCACATTATGTGATTTCTACAGGGAGCGAGCTAACTTCGCGATTGAATTGTGCCGGCGACAATGGCAATCTGCCAGGGCACTCGACGGTTTCTCCGCATGGTATTTTCAACGTGGCTGCTGCCGCGCAGCGCTTTACGTTTTACAATCGTCTAACTGTACCGTTTGCTTCGTCGCGCGATTGCACTATTTTTCCCAGCGTGATTCCGCGAGCAATTTTTTTGACCAGTGCTGTTCTAATAAGACGGCAGTTCGCGTCCGAAACGAATTCTCTGTGTTTAACAATTATATAATAATACTGTGGTTTTGTGCTCTCGCACGGGCATATCGATATTAAGTTAAAATCAATAAGATATTTCCGAGATTTATCAGAAAATATATGTGTTTTCTTAAATAAGTTAGTATACAATTTGAAAAATATGTGACATTTACGTGGCATTTGTATATGAAATAGTCCCTCGCTATCCGGTTACGAGTGAAAAGAGGGGCGATGCAAACGTATTACGATTTTAAGATTCAACGAAGGGGATGCCATTGTTTTCTCATCCGACACAAGGCAAGGAGCCGTACGAGCTGGCACTACGGGATGGACGATATTCAAATATTTACGCGGATTTTCCGTAAACCGAGCTGCGAACGTTTCTTCTTTCTAGACACCTTTCTCTGGAGACAACGTCGGTAGTAGCAATAAAATCTGTAAATGGAGAAAAAAGGTTGTAATCGAATAGCTATTTTGATTCGCACATAGCCGTAAATTATTCAAACACTAAATTACCAAAAATTCGTTCTTCAAACACTTCATAGAAAAGATCTTGTATTTATAATGACGTATAGAATTATTTGTTCTCTTTGAAATGCGGTTTATACTATCGTATGTATATCATTCTATGTATTTATTTGGTTTACTATTGACATTTGTCTCTTGAAAAAGATTTAATGTATCAAGAGAGAGAAATATTTAAAAAGTTTAAGCGAATAAATTTTTCCGATTTCCCACAGAATATTCGGAGTTGGTATTCGTTTCGTTAAGTATGAAATTATAAATTATCTGTATTAGATTATTAAAAATTAGAAATCACATATTTTCTGTGCTCAGCAACGTATGAATATGAGAGAAAGGAACGCAAAAGATTAGTAGTTTATGCACTAGCGACCAATTTTCGTTGCATTGTCCTAAGATAATGTATCTTAAGTGCCCTTACATCAAGCATCTATTAAGCAGGCAGTGAACGAGTCCCCTTTAGTACTTCTCGCAAACTTAATTTTTCAGAACACGTCACTCGCTGTCCTCTCAATAGGCGTGCGTCCTTTGTCGCGAGAGTCCTACGACAGCGCGGTGGATGGCACGGTCCGTCGTATCAAAAGGATTTCCACTTTGGCGATCCCCACGAGGCACAAAGCCCGAATCCGCGTCCCGAGTATTCGCACGGGAGGCGAATACGTCGCGCGCAGGGAGTTAAGAAGGAGCTTAAAAACGCGCGGCTCACGCCGGCTTTTCTTCCCCATTTGCACACGAATGTTCCTCCCCCTTGCGCTACGAGGAATTCCTTTCCGGTCAATGACGTAACCGATCTTCCAGGCACTCCAGAGGCCCTTCACCCTTTACTTTACGCAACGTCAATCCCGATTATCCTGCTCTTAAATTTTTTCCGCGTTCCACGGTCGTCTTAATAACAATGGATAATACGAGCATGCTTTTCAGAAAATAAGATATAAAAATATATATCCCTTTATCTACTTTTATTCTTTGGTTTCTCTCCCTTCGTTTTCTTTCGTCTTCTTGAAATGAACGTCTGCATTTGCGAATCTGTTATGCCACTCGTTTTGGTAATCCTTTTCCTTTCCGTTTCTCTTTCCGATTTTCGAGCTACACGTCTTTCCTTAGGCCTCTTTTTTTTTAAGTGTGCGCACGGTCGATAGGTGGTTGCTATGTGTTTTTCGTTACGCGACATTGCTGGTATTTCTCAAGAATTCGACAAACTACAGCATTGACCATCGATCGTAAGCAGGACGGGTGGTTTAAGAAGTGTATCTTTTCTTTGAGGGAACGAAAGACAGTGAGAGTGAGAGAGAGAGAGAGAGAGAGAGAGAGAGAGAGAGAGAGAGAGAGAGAGAGAAAGGGAGAGCAGAAGAAGAAAAGAAATATTGCAGCATCTAAGTTTACTGTACACATTAGTATTATAAAGTATAATAAAGTTATAAGAAAGCAAACATAGCCCATTTAAAATATACAGCTCAACGTTATTGCAATATATACAATATATAGCATTTATATATTGGTTAAAATTGGAAAATTATATACAAGATAAATCAAAATTATCTTACTTTTTAACGATAAAAATGAAAATAATAAATAATAAATTTTATGTGTAAATTATCACTTCTTAAGTAACAGATAAAGAGATTAATACCTTTTCTTGCGGAGAAATCTAAAACAGATTGTTATCATTCTTTTTAACGAATTCTGGCGCATTAAAGCTTTGAAATCCGTCTCTCCTCGTCTCTATCTTTCACGGTGATACATACGGGAAGTAGAAATCGGTCAACCCCGGGAACTATCTTGCGCAGGCATCGTCCCGGAAATTTGTACGCGTTCTCGGAAGCATAAGCTCCGTTCTCCGGTGTGCTCGAAGGACGAAACGTATACAGAAATAACGTTTCGATGGGTATGACGCGGCGATCTTTTTATCTCTCGAATCTCCGACGAATCTGCGGATGCGGGAGGAACGGCGAAGACGGGGGAAAGAGCGAGTTTGCGGAGAGAGAGAAAGAGAGAGAAAGAGTGAGGGGGAGGAAAAACGAGAATAGCACCGAAGACGTCGGCGTCGCCGGCGATGGAGATACGATTCATCGTTCTCGGTCCACTGCCAGCACTCGCAGCTTGTGGCCCTTAAGGCCTCGCTTCGAGGACTTCGATTTACCTTGCCGAGACGGAGAAAGAGGGAGACCGCCTGCTCCCCGTCGAACGATAGACCGAATGTTGAATTACGCGATACGCGTTTTCTGTCTCCTCCCGCGTCTACGTGTTTGCGGAATGTTGTGGGTAGATGCGCCGGCTGATGCTTTATCGGGATACCCATGATTTCGTATCGATGACGGCGTGAACGAAAACGGAGGGGAGGACATCACGGCTGGGGTGATGGGGGGTTCGGAATTTCAAAGCGGACCCGATTGGTAGCATCGATAGTCGCGTATCTCGCGACATCGTCTCCTCGGTTGATGCGCCGAGAGCGAATGCATGTTTTTCACGGCGTTCAATAAAAGGTGGGGCACGTCGGGTACGTTTTGACTAGCTATTTTTTTCTCTCCATTTCATGATGATACCAGGCAGCACGGAACTTTAATTTTACGATGCTGGATAATTTCATGAAAATATGAATTTATAATTTTGCGTTGAAAACACATATTTCACTAAAATTATGAATTCTTGATTACTATGGTTACATTTATGTAACTATCATGCCAGAGTCAATTCAACTCCATTAACTAAATGGCGTCATAATTTATGGTAACGAGTCGGAGAGCAACATTAATTCTAGTTTTTGTTACTTGTTTTTATAATAAATAGAGAAAATAACTCACCGACCAAATGAGTTTTCCCCATTACGTCTTTTTTCGTGATAGATAAGAGTTAATTGTAATTTTTATATTTTACTTGTCATTTTTTACAGCCTGTACAATTAAATTACTTTGAACGTTTTCTCTTGAGACGGTGAAGATAAAAGCTTATATCTTTGCTAAGTTATTCGAGCTTTTTATCATATTGTTTTCATGAAATGTTAAAGTCTTATGAAAGTATCTTATTGGCGCTTTGTAATACGGTAAATCATTTAATATAATTAAAATAATAAATAATTTTGTATCGATGTACAGATTAAATAAAAAATATTGTCGCGAAAATTTGGTGGCGGATCGATCGACCGGAATGTCAGTCGGATTTCGTGGCTATTGCAATAGAGTGGACAAGAAAAGTCGCAGAAAACGTGGCCTGGAAAACGATTCCGTGGCATTGTGGCACCTACGCGTCGGCAATAAAAGATCGCAAAAAGGAAGCGAAACTTTAACGAAACGCTCGTAGAATTTATGACTATATTTTTCACTTAAAAGTTTTAGATAGTAAAGTAGTAGTAAATCATTATACTTGCGTGCTTTTATTAACGCATACTTAGGGTCTTCGCGTATAAACTTTTTACATCGAGTTTAAATGAAACTTATTCAATATTTACGTCGTTCATACCCACATTTATTAACGCACTGCACAAGGTTACGAAAAATATTTTCGCGTTTTAATATAAACGGCAAAACATTAACCATCGCGATTTTGTAAACGCGTCGATCGACATTGTGCTATTTGAGAGAATATTTCGCTGTTCGTATAAATTTCCGATTCGGATTTTACAGCGACAAACATGTTTCACATTTTTACGAGTGAATTATTATTTTATGGCGTTTTTTTATTTATTCAATCACCAATGGCTCAAGTGACTCAATCCCAATTTCAATAATTTTACATTTCATTCGGATGGAGAACAACGTTTTACATTATTGCGTACTTGCAGTATTTGACGATCGATCATCTTCTCTGAAACGAAAAGCAAAGTATGTGTGTAATTTCGAAGTCGACTCCATATCCATCGCGATTTATTCAATACCATGTCGATTAATAATATGCTGTGTTATGACACATCCGTGCTATTTTTGAAATTTTTCCACTGAATTTCCACGGTTCTTAATGAACCTATTCTCAATTATTAAACATTTTTAAAACAAACTCTCAACTTTAGAACAAAAGTAGCTCGTGAAAAGGCATTAAAATGTTTTTCAATTCACATTCATCATGAAACGATCATAAAGGAACGTGCAATTCAACTACCTGTTATAAGTTAAATCATAAATAAGAACGAGAGTTTACAGATAATTCGAAGAAAACCCAGTCAGGAGTTAAACCGGTAATATTAATTTGTATGTAACTTTGTAGAATAGAAATATGCATTATTTGTTACCATATTATACACCTCTACCGTTTTCACTTTACCATTTTCAAGGAGTATGACTTAATTTCCTTGGGAAAAAAAAAGGAAAGAAAGGCGGCGATATCGCGAACGCGGAGGCGGCGAGCGAGCAAAATGCGTGCCGTATTTCATTGTTTAGCTTCCCTTTAACGAGAAGCCGGTGTATCATTGTACTCCATTCGAGTATTAACGCCCTTCGGCGAGGGGGGGGGGGGGGAGATGGCCAACTTTCCATGTATACTTGGGGCACGTAGTTTGGTATCAATAAATTTCCATGCGCGGGGAAACGGATTACGTTTTATTACCCTTGTGGTCTGGCAGTAGATTATGGCGTCGAAGTATAACTATTCCGGCAACAACTCCGGGGGCCGGCTTTTGCGCCGGAGAGAACGAGCGAGTTCGGGGGGATAATCAGCGGCGTGGTCGCAAACAGTCGCGAAATGTTCGGCAATATAAGCGGCCGGGGAGGCATTATAAGCGCGATGCCGAACTCCTACAAAACGTCGTACTAATGGAAAATCGATTCTCGAAATAGCTTTCTTACGTGGGAATCATTTTGGTCAGCCGAGCGAAAGATCTTTCGTTTCGTATTGCGTCTCGTGTCACAGGGATGTAACGTGGACATTACCTGCGTATCGTTTACGTCCAATGCATCCGTACATGCATATATATATATGTTTTATCACCCAAGGAATGACAGCGAACGAAAATCTAGAGATGCTTAAGATTAAACTTTGAAATCAGAGAGGCTGGGTACTCCACCATAATGTTATAGATAATTAACGTACCTGGACTGGAATGCCGTGGTTACGTTACTTCCTTGAAACTTGTTAAGAACTTCGAGAAGCGTTGTAAAAAACAGTGTTAGCGAGGGAGAGGCCCAAGAGAGTATTGAGATCGATAGGTGTGTTTCACTTTCCTTGAACATCGAAGTTTCCTCTTTAACTCAACCCTTTTCTTGACAAGCGATCGACCGCCGCGCCATTTAAAATCACAGACCGGATCGAATCCCCCACTATTTCAAGTACATTTATCTGTGTCGGTGAAACTACTGTGTGTTTCTTGAACTGCTTGATCCTTTAACTTCTTGCAAATAGAAGCAACCATGCCTAATAATCATCTCTTCAACGTTCTCCTAATAAAGCAATCTAAATCACGTTGTTTGTCCCGACAAATATTTTTCGGCATTAGTTCAATATTCATTTTTATACTTCTATATATAATTATTTACACAAGTTTCATTGTGCGTGTACAATTCACTGGAAATACACAATTTGTAACCTATGTTGAATATTAAAACAAACAAAAAAATGTAGGATGTTTGTACGATGAAGGGGAATATTTCTATTCCCTAGATTGAAAAAATTTCGCTCAGTGCGCCGCGGCGAGGAAGGAGAACGCAGATGGAAGAGTGGAGAGGGATGAACTCGGGAGTCTGGAAAATGCGACTATGCGGGGAGATAAGTGTTGCAACAGGGAATACGAAGTTCCTCTCACGCCGGTCGCGTCCGCGTCGCCAGGTCACGGTTTCCGCGAGAAAGTTCGCCTAGTAGTGGAGCCATACGTGATCTATACGGGTTACCGCTCTCCGTCCCCGCTTCTCCAGCCCCCTCTCGAAGCCTGGCGCGAGAGGGTGTCCCGTAGCCCCCAGAGTTGGTACACGCTATAAATTTCGCGGCTGAAAATCCCGCGTGATATATATACACGTGCGAGCGCGCGCACTGTATATGCCGCGATATATATCGCGTTCTCCACCCGCTTCTATACCGCCGCCCCCACTTGCATCTAGGACGTCGAGTGTGAGATGGACCAGCGGCAAAAGGGGTTGGAGAAGCGGCCGGCACGCGCGGAAGAGGTATCTTGACTGTGCGGTTAGGCTAACGTGGCCGCGGGGAGGGGGAGGGTGTAGCCGGTTGAGTTACACCGGTTACACGTTGCAGTTCTTAGGTGTTCGGATGATTAATGAGGGCTGTTTCGCGTGTACTCGTTGACTCATATGCGCGCGCGCGGACTATTAGTATGTTATCCGATATTATCCGCGTTCTCGTGGCAAAGATAGTTGCGAGCCTCGTCAAGTTTGCTGCCATATCGATTTTCGAAATGGAATTTCGGAGTAGTTGGATTTGTTCTCCCCTGATTGAATTTAACGAGTCTCTAATATTGATGAACTCCGTTCGGAGTCTATGCCCGGAGTCTGTTAAAACTAACAGACAAGAAACAGATTGCTTTATTATGTTAAGAACGTACTTCATTAACGCGCATTTAATCCTTTTGAAACAATGGAATTTTTTCAAGCCTCGGATTTAATTCCCCCCCACGGAGGTACTTTTAACACGTTAATATCGCAAAAAGGGATTAATATCAAATAGAATTTTATCACATTCTCCAACCTTTTGCTCGCACGTTCTGTTTGTAGTCCCTTTATCTTTTCCCTTCGGATTTTGATCGTAAAATTACTGTGACAGTCCGTGAGAGAAACGCGAATAACCGCGATGGAATATAATGGCGCGCGGAAAGAAAGCAGAACGGCTAAATAAACAGGCGAGCGAGAAGATGAGAGGATACGGAGAGAGTCGCGAGAAAGATGGAGAAGATTAACGAGAATGATACAGTGCGAACGTAGAGCTACACTTTGCTGTCGCCGGAAGTTGCGGACGCGACGCTTTATATTATCCATGTGTCTCTACGGTGGAACTAGTCGCCAGTACCGTTCTCCATCACGAGCAAACTGGATAAATTCTCAGTATGCTCAGACAAGAGTTTGCCAAGATATTTCGTTCTCTTGTTGTCTTCCTTTTTTGTTATCTTGTCTCATTACTACGTCCAAAAAAAATTAAACTACCTTGCTCCCTAGAAGTTGTATTTTTAATTAATTTTAGGAATTAAATAAATATATATATATCATGAATTTACTGGTCTTTTTGCGCAAGAGATCAAAATGGTGTCAACACGGTAATGGTGGTATTACCCCGTCGTGATGAAACTTTTTCATTCCATTTTGTTTTTCACTTTGTTACCCCTCACAATCTACCTCTCGCTTCTCTCTCTCTCTCTCTCTCTCTCTCTCTCTCTCTCTCTCTCTCTCTCTCTCTCTCTCTCTCTCTCTCCTCTCTCCTTCTCTCTCTCAGGTCTGTCCATTTGTAAAAAGAGCAAATAAGAAAAATTGAGTCGTCCTTTCGCAAAACAAGCTCTTTGAATAATCTCCGTACTCCCCGGTCACAAAGACAACGCTGTTTCTTGCTCGTTCACCACTTGTCTTTCACCGGACTACGCAGCCCGTGTGCGAGCACACGCACGCACGTATACGCACGCACGTACTCCGGGTACTCCTATGAATTTTCGATAATCCAAATTGGATTCCCCAACTGGGTGCGCGCCGGTGGTTCCCGACGGTTCTCGCTCTCCATGGGCCGCGGCTTTCCTGCAAAATTGTTTCCCTTCGCCCCCGCTCCAAAAGTTACGAATTTGCCATCCCCCCCCCCGCCTCAACCCCGATTCGTGGGAAACAGTTGGCACCCAACCCCACATGCCGCCCTCTCTCGTTCGTTTTTACGGAATTTCCCGATCTGGTATCGGCCTAAAACGCGGGAAAATGCGGATCGTGACTCCGCCTCTAAAGATCTCGAAACTGCGAGTGGGAAATAAAAGGAGAATGGTCGGCGGTGTGTTTCAATGCGTTACCGGCTATTTCGACTCGGGTAATTCCGCTCGCATCGAGGTCGATCCAACGGAGTAGGGTTTAATGGCGAGAGAGAATTTTATTATTGATCGGAAGATACGGTGAGGATGTGTGATTAAAAACATAAACCGGAACCTTATTATTACAGCATTGATTTTATTTTTATTTTGTACCTTTGTTTATTTTGTTCTGTTACTCTCGCCATTTTAATAATTGGATAAATAATTGGACAAACAAGGGACTCTGCGTAATGAAATTAAATAACAAACAAAAAGGATCTTTGAGAATTTAACATGGCTGATGTTGTTTAAGTTAACGTTATCAATCTTTAATAATTCGTCACGAGATACATAAATCGGCTTCGCCTTATCAGCGATGTGGTAACAGTTAAATCAAAATGATCTCACGTTTTTCGGCGAGAAATAAGTAACTTCAAAATTTGACGATAGCGTGATTTTCCGCCAGGATCCAAGTAAAACTTGGCTAATGATCATAGTTTATTATGCGATGGAAATCAAATAATCATAAGTTAAGCAAACCTTACTATTTTGTTGATTATATTTGTTTACATTTATTTCCGAGAAAATAGCTTTTACGTGTAATTTAATTTAATTTATTTACAGTCAGCCATCGCTGTGTGATTCATTTAATCATACATTAATTGCGTTATATCGCATTCCGATATGATTACGTGTATAGTTCCATTTCATATTCTATCGATTTCGGGCAAACAAATATAGAGTGGTTCAGAGTTTACCTTTCCAACCGCTAGATACATAAATAAACAGTCCTATTAAAATATTACAATCAAATATCAGAAAAATGGCAAGTAATAATAAGCCATTTCTTGATTAATTAACTATATCTTCCGAGAGGTTAATTAACCGTTAATACATATATGCGGTGAAAGGGCCTTTTGTCCGCAGTACCGTTTATACAGACAATCTTCATATGTATTACTATGATAATTTACTGTTTAATATCACTCGTACTAAACATTTTATGATATTCTTCTTCGTCGCTATATTTACACTGGTGGACGTTGAAAATTAATATAACGATATTTATAATAAACCGATGGCACGGCGAACGAACACCAGAAATAGCACCTGCACATTGCACGTGTGTTTTACATGCGTCATTTATCTTCATTTTGTTCTCCGGAGTACTCTCATCTGTGTCGAAAGAGGCATTATTGGCGATCATTTTTCTCAAGAACTTTACGCAAATCGCCGAGTTAAAAATTTCTCTATCAGTTGATAAACTTCTTATGGATGTTTCTTCGAAGTAACATTCTCAGTTTTAATTATATTTCATATTATTTGTCACAAAATTCTTTCGACAATAAATAAACAAAGTTGCGATCAGGAAAAGTAACTGAAACCGTGGCAAACGCTCGAATGCACGCGCAAGCCTACGTATATGTGAGACAGATAACTTGTCAAATTGACGGCGTACGTGTGCGCTTTGGTTCGCGTGATCGCAAGTTTGCGATTCCCTCTCGCAAGCGCGCGGCTCTCTAATTAGTTTGACAAATCGATTGGCGAGTGCCGGCCGGATGTGCACGCGGCGCGATGCGGTGATCGGCTTTACCCAACTCAGCGATCCCGCACTGATCCAGATCGTTAAAACATAATGTAATCGTTAATCTCGCCGGGCGTTCACCTACGCGTAAAACTATTCGCGGGGATTATATCGATCGCGCGTATTCGTCGTGTCGCAGAACAACGCAAAATGCCCGTCGAAAACCAACAGACTGATCGTAACCCGCGACACTTATCTGCCAATTTCCCGCAAATTTCGACAATTATATATGAGATATAAATTTACATATGCATATACCAAAAAGGTAAAAGAGAAGCTTAATAAAATTTCGTCCTCGTGCATCACCGTCTTATCAAAGGATGCTCTTTTTGATTTTTATCTGGTATTTGAACGGACGTAGGGAAACGATATATCACTGATAGTTTAACTCGTGTTTCACGCAGTTATCTCATTTCAAAAATCGTGCCGTATGTACTAACATTATTACATACGCGCGGGCACATACGTTGCTTTAATAGAACGATATAGTGCGCAGACATAGCGTGTAAAATCGCGGAAAATGAGCTAAAACTGGCACACAGTGTGTCCCGATGATTTTACAGATGCAAATATATGCGTACTTGAAAAATTCAGTTATATAATGAGACTCCAAGTGCGCTAATGTGAACTTAAAATGATTATAATTGACGAAATGGCAATAACGATAGATTGCAAATTAGATAGACGTGCACTTTGTTGGCTTAGCATTCACTATTACTGCAAATGCGATTATCAGCTTATTAGCAGTAAAAAGCTCTGTTTTAATGATATTTCAATTACAATGCGACCAAAATGTGACTTTTATTCTTTGCAAGCTGGTTAATGCATTTCTCATTATTAATCAGATCGATTATACCGCTTTGATAAGCTTTATTGAATGGATAATGCATGAGATCGTGAAAATGTTTATTATCAGTTAGCTATAATTAGCACCAATAACATCAGTATGGTTATCAATATCATTTACCTGTAAAAGGATCGAAAATAATAATTTAATTCAGAGAGAAAATTCGATTTTTGATCTAATTATTTCCGCGTTGTCCCTTTGCCTTATATGAATATGTATAAGTATATATGTATACATATATGTATGGAAAAGGCTCCGGTCGTGTACAAGGCATTATAAAGTGCGATTTTAGAATAGCAATCTCATTTTACGATATATATTGCAGTTGTATCCATATTGAATTATACAGGCCACCGAGCTATCGCGATCCAAAAACAGTCGAAAGGTCGTTGCGCAGTAAACTCAATTAGCAACGATAACGCTTACGTGTTTCCATCCGCGAAAATGATTTTCCCGCGAGCCGACTACCACGAGATCGAAAATATTTGGGAGATTAAAATCATTTAGATTGGATTGTAATTTCGATTTTCCCTCGCGCTGAGAGACTAGAGCAAAGAGACGAAGACGAAACTCGGTCGCGAAATAAAAAAGGATGGCAACGGAAACACGATAAACGGTTTCATTCGATATATACTTTGACTTAATTTCATCCATCATTGAAATTATGTATCTAATTACTTAATATTATATCTTATCTCTAAGAAATAAGACATTGTGATTGTGTAACAGTTCCAATAACCATGTGGAATGTAACTTTTCGTGAAGCAAAACCGTCAAGACATAAAATAAACGTTATGTTGCGTGACTTCGGGGGGGGAAAAAGATTTGGAACAAAAGCCATGTACTTGTATGCCTGACACCATTCGGTTAGACACCATTTAGATACCTCTGCATTTTACGACTTGTCGATTGTAATACAATTTGCCGGATGTCCTGGGTATTATCCTCGCGGATTGTATGCGCATCGTTGTGAAACCGATCTGCTGCATAACACAACAAACGATAAATGTTCTGGGATTATGCACGTCTATTCCCGGTTAAGTTACTAATCGCGCGGTCAAGCGACTGCATCTACGATATCGCGAGGAGCCGTGCGATGCCTCGAGCGATGTTTCCCCGCGCCATAATGGTTCATTATCAAGGATTAGTTCAATTTGCGCGCATACGAGGTCACGTTGTATATCATATTCAATACGTGCGCGACGTCCAATCACGGCGGTGTTGCGCATGTTTACCGCAAACAATATAACGTGTTCAATATACAAGGTTTGACGCAGGAAGAGGGAGCACAATTTATCTCTTCGTGACTATTTCGATTTAATAAATCGAGGAAATCAATTATTACCGCCTTTAATTACCTTAAAGCTTAGCTGCGTACGAAGCTGCTATTGCCCGACGTAGTTTTGCAAATAAGAATCTCGTAATATTGTTGAGTGAAACGCTTCATCGTTTTTGTTCGTAGGTCCCGATAAGTAACAAGTTTTTACACCGACTTAATAGCTGGAAAAAAAAGTATGGAAAGTGCTCGAGGAAAGTGATGGTTTTATTAGTTGAAAACCGACTTCGAAAATTGTGTGCCGGTGCGGTCCTGGTCTGATCAAAGGTAAGAACATGTCTACGTACAGTCCGAATTAATTTTATAGGAAATTCACATATATCTGAGTTAATTTTTTTCGAATAAAATCGTTGCGATACGAGTATTGTTAACACTGAAATGTTTTAATTTATTTAGTTCTCGTCAACGTTCTTTTTTGCTCGAGAATCTCAAGTCGCGGAATCTCATTTTTGTTCTTTTTTCGATATCATATATTTTTCACGCAACACTGCCCTTAAATCAAACATTGTGTCGTCTCGATTGGTGCTTTAAATGAATTTCGCGACCTGTTATAGCTAATCTCTTATACGTATTTCGTATGCGAGACGACAATGACATTTATTCGATAGTGATTCCGTCGATCGTGTTATCGCATTGAAAGCTCATTAATTTATTATAAGCCACCCCATACCGTTAATGCATTTTATCATTCTTCTCGTATTCCGGTCACTCGCGACAATTTGAAAGGCCATTGAAATCTTTATGACTCAATCGACTCGATAATGGAGATGACCGATTAATGTGACTATTATGATGGCATGCGTTCGCCAGTACGCGAGCATGCGTGAACTTTATTCCGCGCTACTATTACCTCCAGGCAGACTTGTAACAGGCCCCATAACTGATGAAATCCATGCTAAACATCATAAATACGTAGACATTTATTTTCATTTACAAACCAATGCGTTTTGTGTAAATGTTAATATGCATAATTAGCCTTGACAAATAAAATAGCTAATAATAGATCAATCAACGAGCGCGCTCGCGCTGCGTCATAACACATATTATATTTTATAAAGTTAAAATTTTCATCTGCTTCTTTACTCGCTTTCTTCCTTTATTTCTGCAGCGAGCCAACATCCGCCTTCGCTTGGCGGATAGAATATGGTCTGCGTATACAGGATGGTTCACGTAAAATATTACAAGCAGTTTTCGCGGAAATTGTTAAGAATGGCGACAAAACTCTCCTTTTAAAGTTTCGCCGTGACTCTTTGTAATATGGAACACAGCTGTCCAACAAATCTTGACGTAATAAAAAAAATTTTGTTACCGCTGTACCTGACACCGCTCGCGAGAAAGGCTTGCGACATTTTGCATGGAATATCCTGTATGTGTCGTCGCGTCGCAAATAGGGTCGCGACACACCGTAGCGTGTTGCCATTTGTAACATTACGGCGATACAATACGTTACAAGTCTGGACGCACCTTTATATCGAGCATCAAGGCTCGAAAGAGAAGAATCGGCGGCATTTGCGTTTTACATACGTATCGCGTGGCCGCCGGAAGTTACCGTAGGAGAAGAATCGAAGTCTCTCGTGTTTCGAATATGTAGGTCGTTCGCCTAACCACAGTCCGGAGTTCTCGCCTGTATACCAATCGAGTCGTGATTCCATCTCTCGCGGCACATACACTACACATCGCAGCCCGATGGGTTTTCGAACCAGGAGAAATATCTCGTTTAATCGCAGCCTTCGTGCTACTGTGTTAAATGTATTGTGGAATCTTATCTCGCTGCAGTTTATACGCGTCACCCTGTATGCTACAAATCTACGTTAAAACCTGGTAGCAATAAAAGCCAGCGAATGAGGAAATTAAAAAAAAGGAGCTGCTATTAAATCGATAATCGCGAACATAATAATTACGAGGGCACTTTATACATGTTCGTATATTTTTCTCTTTTTTTTTTAATATAAGATATTGCCCTTCTGATTTAATATGTATGATCAGTTGCTTCCTAACGGCTGCAATATTTTTGTATGCGAATATTTTTCGCTTATTTTCACTTTGTTGTTTCTTCTTTCGACCGTTAGGTTTTTCACTGTATCGCGTAATATATTCGCAAATACATACATCTATTTTTCTTTCGTAATAAAGAGTCTCTAAAACTTTAATTTCAAGTCCTGTAGAACTTTATATGAACTGCATTTTTGTATAAATTCTCATATCTATTTATTCTTCTTTAGTATATTACAGGGTTGAGAAGTAACTCGTTGCTTGTAACGAAGTTACAGTTACTTGTTTTTTGGTAACTCTAACTTAACTTCGTTACTTTCTCTTCATCTGTGACTGTAACTTAACTCAGTTACATTTTTTCGATAACTAGTAACTAATTTAATAGTTACATTAAGAGTTATTTTAGATATATTTTCAACCTCCACAGATCGCATTAGGCCTTGCATTTGCGCATAAACGCCTTTATCGACGCTTTACAATTCAAATGCAGATTCGATATTTTTATTTTTCATCGCAAGAAAGTAACTGCAAAGTAACGATTCGTTATTTCTTGAGAAACTGTAACGCGTTACTTTTCAGAATTGGTAACTTGTAACTGTAGATACTTTTATAAAGTAACTTTCCCAAATCTGATATATTATCTATATCATAAAAAAATTTACGGATAAGAGAACGTAAGGAGATTAGGAACGCTACGTGTGTATTGTAATGCACAAGCGTTGCGTACGCAATGAGTAACAACCTAATTTCAGTGCTAATATGTAATCTGGAGTGGCATGCTCACTGTGCGTGTCGTACCGCAGTATTTGCGTGCGTTCTCGATTGAATTTCTTACATGTTTGGAGCGCGTTTGACGCCAGTTAAGCGAATGTTAGATAATTTCGTTTACCTTGTTCTCTTTCTCTTTCCCTCCGCCGAGTCAAAGGCGTTTATCGATGTCGATGTTTGCTGTTAGTTCCTTGTTACTGCCGTGACGTTTTTGTTTCTGTTTCCCGTTTATTCTCGTACAAATACGATACCGGCGTGTCTACGTGGAAAGCACGAACGATATTTCTGACGGATTAGAAGGCAATATTGGTATAAGCGGTCGAGACTTTGTCGAGCTTTGCGTTCGGAGAATCGAGGATGCGATCGTTTCCCACGTATGCCCGCTCACGTTCTCCAATAGCTGGCTTTCCGTGTGAAATTTCTCAAATTGGATCTAACTATTGAATAAGATTGTGCGCCCTCGCGGGTCAGATATTTTATTACTGAACGCGGAAAGAACATACAACAGCACTTACGGAGCTCGCTCGGCGAAGACCAATGGTCGATTGGATTGCGGAAAATCAGCTGTGGAAAACAGTAGATTCTATAACGACTTGCAGGCGCGCCGCCATGCGAAATTGAACCGCGCGCTCTGCGCGAAATTATAGTTGCAAATTAGGTGTGTGTACCCGGGGCAAACAGGCTCGCTCGCGAAATTTCCGAAATTTAATGGAAATTAAACTGCGTTTCTACATTCAGTTGGCCTGTAAACCTTATACTTGGTCGACCGGTTGGTTATTATATCGCTCGCGGTTGTTTCTGCGGCTGCCACTCGTCCTCGTATCAGCTATTTCTTTTTCTCAGGGACGGGGGGAAGAAGGGTCGCTTCGCTGTATTGACAAATTGCTAAACGGGGCTGCGAACAGCCGACAATATCGCCACAAAGCGTTTCTAGAGACGTGGATCTTAAAACAACACGGATAAAAAGATGTTATCCAACAGTCCCGTCAAGAATCTCACGTAAAAATCTTTATGTTTTATCTGGTGACATCGATCGTCTTATCTTGTAGAAACTTGTTTCGATTTCTTCGCTTGTCAAATAATAGAAGTGAGGCGACAAGAACAAATCGACGGCTAGCGTGAGGCCTGGTTCATTCGCTTCATTGGTTCACTATTTATCGGCAGAAAATGGATCGGTACCCACAAATTTCTCGTTCGTTTGAATTATTCATATAACAGACCAATAAGTGGATTAATCTGAACAGAATATTCAATATAATTTAACAATTACTGTTTTACTAATAGAAGAAAATAGGCAAAAAATCTAAACACGAAGTCGCGAATCTCCGTTACATTGAAAAAATGAAATAGAAGCCTTCACGTCGCACAAAATTTGCCCAACGACAAATAAAATTGAATAAATGCTTTCAAGTCTTCAAATTCAGCTACTTTATTAACCAATTATTGATAAAAAATACTTTCTATCGTAATTTTATCACAAGAATTCATTTTCCATTTTATTCATGTTATTTTTTAAATGTACAAATACTCATTCAACAATAATTTAATTGTCCTATCAACTCTTAAACGATTCTCCTTAATGACATCGATCCGTGTCGATATTGCAATCTCACGAGAATGACTTTGTATAACATTCTGTCAATTTTGTATCCCCGAGAACGGAAAGACTGTATAAACAGCGTGAATGAAGCTTTAGAGACGACTGAGTTGCGGCTCGTTCGTCAGTCGTGACCTACGACCCTTCAGGTCTCGAACCGGTTCGAAGGGAGGAAAGACAAGAGGGTGAAATGGCGTGCAAACATCAGAATCATGGTTCCTATACGTCTGCATGCGTGAAACGTTCGGTGTGCATATACACTACATTGCGGAGGGTCCGGGACGCTGCATAAGTGTGCGTACCCTCACTCGCACACCGAGGGTGTTTCACGCTCGGAACTTCACCGCGCGCTGCGCCACCCGTCCCGTTATACCTATGGTCAGGCCGAGCCGTTGGTCTTGCTTAATCAGATTACAAGCGAGGTGGCCGAGGATCGATATTTTCGCGTGAGTTTTCCAGGCAATCGGCCGCGAGATAGCGCGGCCTCGGCATATTTTATATGCGTACGCGAACCGACCCCGTTTACCACCCTCTCTGTCCATTCGTCTGTCCGTTCGTCTGCCCCGTGTCCAGCCGTTCTCCCTCGCCTCGTGTTTCTCCGTTGTAACACCACGTGCACAAACAAGACCGCCCCTATTTGACCCTATCCCTCTCCTGCTGTCGCCTTTTCGACTTGTACGATCCCTATCAGTACTTGGCGCAATGAAAACCGAAATGTTTCTTGTGATTGCGTGTTGCAACGATACTCGAGGGGTTTTTCGAAAGATTACGAGCATTAAATTCACTAAATA